>NW_006912251.1:0-45879 GCF_000523435.1 Bipolaris zeicola 26-R-13 | reverse complement strand
GAGACATCGCGTGCAAGAGTCATGTAATGGGGGAAGTTGATGGGGTCTTGGCACCGTGAGCCACTCGCTACCTAGGTATACTGAGCCACTCGCTATACAGATACGTTAATATGTTACTATTTTATGCATTTATAGCATGTACTTATCTGTGAGAGCCTACCAACATTATTATTATATTCTTATTACATTCTCCTAATGATATCGCAATCCATCGCTTTGCAGAGACATAAGAATCTACACGTTTCAAGTCAAAAGTTATACAATAGTAAGTAGCGTCAACTTTTTCGTGCTTTGTCTAATTTTGATGTAGTACATTACGCTACTATCCCTCTTATCCTTATTTCTATAGCTTCTACAGCAGCTCAAAAACCATTTAGTCTACAATGCTTTGTTGATTTCGACAGCTGTCAATTTGAGGTTCCCGCAGAATTGAAGAATACGTTGGCTGCGGCCTTTGGAAAAAGAGCAGGATGTGTAAGAAAGCTGTAGTCGCGTTCCACCGTGCGCCAGATTCTGCTATTGAGGGATTTTCCTGCGACCCAGTCGCTGTTAAAGCTATAGGCCCTAAATGGATTTATACTTACGATACTGTAAGAGAGATATGTTCTGTCCAATGCCCATAGGGGTGCAGGCAAGAATGTTCGGATCAGGATCGGCGGTAGAGTCACATAGAGGCATATGGCAGTGCGTGGGACACCCACAAGTCTTGATTCGAATAGGCACCTATAGTCTTAGTACAAAAGAATATTAAAAACCTACTATACAACTATGGTTAGATGTCAATACTTATACTCACAGATCTGCTCCGGCCAATGAAGCTAGAAGATCTGGGCCGACCTTGTCTACCAATATTGCTTGCCAAGACTGTACCGGGCCTGTCCCATTGCACCGCCCTCACTTGATGATACGAAGAAAGCGGCTATGGTTCCCTTAGCCTGAAGGGTACCAGATGAATCACCGAGGACTAGCCTTGCTAGGCTTCAGTTCAGAGTATCATGACAAACATCTCTTCTTGCTAGTTTGACTACAAGTGATAAACGAAAAGAAAAAAAAGTCTCGGGGAAGACAAAAAAGACTTCACACCTACCAGCATGTAACACTACGGCAGTACTATGTTATTTCACATCCACATAGCCAAGCATGTATCCAACCTACCTGCCGTGCATCCTCCACCCTAAGAACAAGCGAGCCAACATCATCCCTGCCCATCCTCACATCCTTGGACCTGCATCTCCCCAAACATCAACGCATCATCTTCTCTCCCACATCCGCGGAGTCCCTCCCCCCCTTACCTCTCTTCACCCACATACGTAGCGCGCGACCTAGTCATTTACCTCGCTTAACCCCCCCGCATACATCAAGTCTTGACATCACCCCTCCAACCACCATCTCGAATCCACGCATCCATCGAATCGCGACAGTGCCAGAATGTGATGTCAGGCACCAGTTCTCGGTGCACGTACCCCAAATGACGCTAATGCAATAGCCCAACGCCCCGGGTGCTCGTTTACCGGCTATTTTCTTACCATTTGTAACGTCGGCCGTGGTGAGTGGGGTTGCTGGTCTTTTCGGTCAGTCGTCGTTGTATGATGCTGTCGAGAGGTGAAGATGGATGGAAAGAGGGGAAAACGGCACGGGGGATCCGTAGTTAGCACGCTACGCGTAGAGACAAGGCTTGGTGTTGAGATCGGCGCGGTTGGCGGTGCGACTGAGCCACGTTGTAATTGTTACGGATATTTGAGCCGGGATTGTCTAAGGGAAGTGTGGGAGGGAAGAGGCTGTTATTAGAGGATGGGAGGGAATTAGGATGAGGGCGTGTTGATGTCACTGGGGAAGTACAAGGTTATCGAGATGGACTACGACATAGCGCTCGTAAGTAAGGAAAATGCTTATAGTCTTCAAAACGCTCTATAAGAATGCCCGGCAAAGGTCTCTTCACTTTCCATTCCCTCCAGCACCCTCACTCAATCATCATCCAAAATGCTCTCAAAACTTCTCCCCTTACTATCCCTCATCCGCTTCACCACCGCCCAATCCCAAGTCCAAGAACCCGCACCACCCCCCGCCCTGCTCTCTACTGCAAAATCCGGCGTCATCCCCGCCCTCCCTACCGCAACCTCCTTCACAGGCGTCGACACCCTCCAAGGCGCCATCATCTCGCCCCTTCCTCCAGCACCAGGTTACCTCCCCAACGCCACAGGCGGTGTCGAGGGCACCGCAACCGCATCCCCAAACCAACCCTCAGCCACCTACCGCGCTGTGCTTCCGGATGTACAATACAACCCCTACGTCAACACCAACGTCACGGGCACCATCGACGCAGCCGGCGACCCCCAAGGCGTCCGCTTCACCGTCAACCTAACCAATCTACCGGACCAAGAGCAATTCGGACCTTTCGCATGGCACATCCACGCGCTCCCCGTCCCCAGTGACGGAAACTGCACCGCTACACTCGGCCATCTCGACCCCACAAACCGCGGCGAACTCTACATGTGCGACGCTTCTTTGCCAGAAACATGTCAAGTCGGTGATTTAGCAGGCAAGCACGGCGGCAAAATCACTTCAGAGGGGAGTTTCGAAGTGCAGTTTGTGGATCCGTATTTGAGCGTTGAGCAAGGATCAGAAGGGTATTTTGGGGGATTGGCGTTTGTGTTGCATACGGGGAATACGACGAGGATTACTTGTGCGAATTTTGAAGTCGTGCAGGGGGGGAATGCGACTGGGGGTGTGGGGTCGCCGACGCAGAGTGGGTTGCCGGAGTTTACGGGGGCGGCGAGGAAGGTAACGGGTGGGACGGTGGCGCTGGCGGTTGGGGTGTTTGCGGCGGTGATGGCTTAATGGTTTTGATAATAATTTACATAGTCGTAATTGGATATGAGTCATGGGGTATAACATGTGTGTGAGCTCAGACTGCTTCCTCCGCTTCCTTCGTACTCTCACCCCACGCTTGGTGCAGAGAACTCGTACATTCCTTGTTACAGCCCGGCCGAGTGCAAACCCAGAATCTGGGACCGACACTGAGCGGTTTCTCGCAGAGCGGTCTCATACACATGCTCCACTCGTACCCATGGACTGAATGGCCTTTCTTCAACATCACTTTTGCAGCCGCGGTCCTCTTTGACTTGATCTCTTCAACTGACAGCTGGAAGCAAGTGTTGCAAACAGACGAGGGCACTTCCCTGAGATCCTGTATGGGTCCTCGGTATGTGTTAGGATTGACGAAACGCTTGTACATGGTGTATAGCCAAGGAGCATCAGGAACGCATTTGCACTCTATACCCTTGTGTCTTGTGCCTTGAAGGGTTTGTTTAACCGCAACATGTTGGTAGTAGCAGGACTTGCAGTATGGGACACAGTTTTCCAGGTGGTGTAGTGGGGCTGATTGTACAAACGAGGTGGCCTTGAAACAATCCGAGCATATCGGAATCCAACACACCGAACAAGGAGTCCTCGCGCCACCGCCACGGCAAGTAGATCGTTTGAAAAGGGTGAGGCGGCGATGAAGATCGTCGTGGGGGAGGACCGAGTTACGGACAGATTTGGAGACGGAAGACAGGCTCAAGACATCGACGTAGTGTAGGTGTTGAGTGACCATCATGAGCATGTCGTAGATGCCGAGGAACTGTGCCAGTTGCGTAGGCTCCCCGTCAGTGCCTTGATACCTCGCTATATTATCCTTGTTGAAAATCT
This sequence comes from Bipolaris zeicola 26-R-13, assembly GCF_000523435.1. Taxonomy (NCBI): domain Eukaryota; kingdom Fungi; phylum Ascomycota; class Dothideomycetes; order Pleosporales; family Pleosporaceae; genus Bipolaris; species Bipolaris zeicola. Next base: position 42,189 of record NW_006912251.1, on the reverse strand, counting down.
GCGTCTTCAGCCCTTTGAGCGCAATCTCGGTCTTCTGCTCCGCCCCAAGCGCCGTTTTCGCGGCGTACCGGCGCGCTGTTCGAACTGGTACTTTTGCCTTTCTAGGTACACATAAGCGGAAGATAAAGACTGGAGTAGTATACAGAGTAAAAGGAACAAGCGCCACAGTTCCTCTTGGTAGATAAATGGTACATGCCAAGAGGAAAGTAGCGCATCTTTGGATTTTTTTCAAAAGCTTGATGACTTGTTGTTTGGCAATTGGTATGCAGCCAACAAAAGAGACAATACCAAAAAGTGCCATCAAGGCTTGGAAGAAGCTTGGGCTGTTAGTACTCAATGGCAATTTGGGGTTCATGGACAACTCACGCTATGGAGATGCCATATTGACGTTCCTCGGCAAAGTTCTTGCACATTTTGGTAGGGGTTGTGACCGTTGCATTCAGCCTCGCCGCAGCAGCGAAGAAGCTCTCATTAGTCCCTGGAGGTCGCTGGTCGTAAAAAGTGGACATGTCATTACATGCGCTTTTCGCCGTGGGCACGTATCTGCTTTGATAATGCGTAGCACGCGCTATGTAGATGGTAACTAGTATATCCCCAGCCGCGACTGGGAGATGCAATGGCGGTTCCAGCCATATGGATGGTATCCAGATTGTAATGTTCCAGAAAAAGGCAAAGTTACCCCACCAGTCTGCCATCTTTTCGCCGGTGACGATAGTTGGATCGTAGGTGCCATTGTGAAGCAGAAGGTTGTCACTGATTACGTTGTTGTGGCGTGTCGCATAGTCCTGGTAATAGATAGTCGGTGCCAGGATAATGAAGCGGAGAATTATGTTTATGCAGTAGAAGGCTACGTAGAGTCCATAGAATTTGAGATCTTTCTCCGTCCGGTTGAATCTGGACAATGCCATGTTGGGTCTAGCAGGTCGCTGAAGCGATCTGACTTTGTGCGATGGGATTTACAAGACAAGGATCTGTCCAGTTGTAGAACAGATGAAGGTTGATGGATCATGAAGAGTCAAGTCTTTATGGGATGCAAGAGCAAAGATAGACACGAGATGTGAGGTTGCCGAGGCTTGAGGAGGGTGCTGGATGCCTGGTGCGCAGCCACGCAGCACAAGGCTGAACCGTTTGTCTGGTGATAATCTTTACCGAAGGCATTCTACGGCCCGGTTATGACTGGCGCGTGGGGGGATACAGAGAAGTATTAGATATGGTGTTGCAGCCTTGTAGCCCCGCAGTGGAAAAAGAAGGCAATTTGAAGGGCGCGGTCAGCCCATGTGGGTTAGTTCAGAGTTACCTGTGAACTGGATAGAGGGCAGCCCAGTCAGCCACGACAGTATGCATCTGTCGTGCTGGGCTTGATGGCAACGGAAATGGCCAAAGGCCTGGAGCTGGACATGACGTCGATCAGAACGGGCTTGAGTCAGGGGGAGAAGCGAAGCATGTTATGCGCACTGTCGCGTTGCCCATTGCGATTGGCGCAGGGCTCGTAGTGGCCGAACATGTGGGCACAGCAAATGAGAAATGATATGTCGCAGCAAGGTAGGGGTGTCGAGCAAGATGAGGGCTGGCGTTGGCTGGTGTTTGGCTGGCGTGGTGGTGGACAGGGCGGGCGAGGCGAGTGAGTGCACGGCTCGAACCGCCGCGGGCGGGTCGGTGTCGCCGGGGCAACGGCGGGTGTTTATCGATGCTACAAGGTGCCAATACACCCCTGCACCTAGCTCTATCAAGCACACCTGCGATTCCCTAATCTCGGCCCACACAAGGCTCACCAGAAGGGCTTCTCCGCAAAAAGGAACCTCTAGCTGCATCTTAGCCCCCCCTCGAAACACACACCCTTCCGACTCCTGCATTGCACAGCTTCGACGTTTCGCCTCAACACCCTCGCCGCCGCCTCATCGTCTCAGCATACAAGTCGAGCTGATAGCTGCCACTAACCCCGCCACAAGGATCCTCGCAACCTTATCCGCCATGGAGGCCCTCTTATCGCTCGCCTTTGACAATATTGCGTCCAAGGATACGCAGAAGATTCGCAAGGGATTACGGCAGATTGAGGGCATGTTGGCGCAGATTTGTCTCTCTGGCACAAAGTCGAAACCCAGCACACCAGGCCACCGCCGGAATGCCTCAGCAATCACTCTGAGCGAGCAGCAGCAACAACAACAGCAACAACAAGCCACAGCAAAGAAGTTGGGACAGCTATCAGATGATCTCGCCTTCCGAGAGTTTTTTCGCCTACAAGAGGGGTTCGAATGGAATGGTGCGTCGAGTCAGCAGATCAACAATGGGCAAGATGCTAATAGTGTAAAGTTGTGACCAGGGTAGCCGACTGTCTGGATCGATTGCTTGGTATGGGCAGCAGCAAAGGTAGGAGAGGTACGCAGAGTTGATGACGATTAAGAGCTAACCATGATTACAGATGGCCAGAACGACATCCTCATCCTCTCGTCGCTTTCCAACATACAAGGTCTCCTCCTGCTACACCCCCCGTCACGCATCATCTTCGGGCGCGAGGTATACATGAACCTTCTCCTCGACCTGCTCGACCCCTATAACTGCCCGGCGATCCAGTCACAAGCCCTTCTCGTTCTCGTCTCCGCCCTGCTTGCCACACCCCAAAACACGCGGATATTTGAGCACATGGACGGCCTGCTCACAGTAACGAGTCTGTTCAAGGACGAGGAGACAACACAGGGCGTCAAGGTCAAGCTGCTCGAGTTCTTGTACTTTTACCTCATGCCCGAAATGCCCGTCTCGGGCCCTCAGCGGAGTCGCGACAAGGTCAGGACGGCTATGGACCGGCGGGGGAGCACCGACGACGGCAGCAATGGAATCAGAAAGCACACACGGTCGCAGGCTGAGAAGCAGCATATGCTAGGCAAGTATCTCAACAATGTGGATGCTCTGGTCGAGGATCTGCAGGAGAGTGCGCCATTTACAAACGTCTCCTGCTAAGAGCGATGCAAGGCAGATTTTTCATCTGTCCCTTTTTTTTTCTTTCCTTTATCTATGCTTACTTTGGTTGACCACATATTGGTCCCGTTCAGCGCGGCGTCACGGAATGCTTGGTGTCATTCGCATCCATACCTGTCGCAAACACCATAGCTATTATTGCTACTTTTTCCTTTGTTACAATGCATTGCTGTATTTTTTTTTCTGGGACAGCGAAAGACTGATAGCTTCATTGCATATTCCAGCGGATACCTTTTTTGTTTGTAGACTATGTTTCTCGTTGGGCTGGGTGGGTTTGTTGACGTCTCAGATTGAAGCGAGACGTTGAGCGTGTGGGCCTATTAGAATGACGGTGGGGGCATGGCCTGCATGGCCCATTGCCGTCATTGAATAATATTCTGTACATATGTATGCGACTTGTGCAGTGTGAATTGCGTGACATGTGTAGCAAATTTGATCCCTTTGCCCTTTCTGGCCTAGGAAAGCTGGGTTTCAACCGCCTGGGTCTGCTTTGGTGCGCATATCTGATCAGCAATGGCTTGTTGAGGCGTGGTTGGCATGGCGCTGATGTTGCAGTCTTACTGCATAGCCTACTCGAGACGTTGTATGTAGTATGTAAGCAAGGCAGATCGTGGATACGTGCACATGGATGATTGGGTGCTGAGTGGATGCCTGTCAACAGAGGCCCAGCACACGAGGCTACGCCCAAGTCACGTGCGAGCAGCCTCGTCTCGTCTCGTCTCGTCTTTTTAAGCACATCACGTTGGTCTCACGTGCAGCGGACCAAACCTGCCTAGCACCGGCGATCGGCGGAAGCTAAACCTCTGCCGCCGTGGTCGCGTGCTCATTGTGAGATGCTCGCATTACAAAGGCGTGCCAACGGAGTGCGCGGATCGCGAGCTGGGAGACATCGGAGCCTCCGGACGGGCGAGTGTTACTGCGAAAAAGTCGGTGCTAAGTTTGAATATTGCCAATTGAACTCTTTACCGTCACTTCCAGCCAGTACCTTTGTCATGCCTGGGGCTGGTAAGCACTTCAATGCTGCTGCCCACAAAACCATCTCTAGTCATGACGCGCACTTTAGCAAATCATCAGTAAACTCCTTCTCGGAAGGTCGGCTATTCATGCAACGCCCTGCACTACACAAGGGCAGCCGCAGAGCAACTTCGTCCGACCACTCGCACGCCTTGCCAATCCATGACCTCAGAGCTCGTTCGCTAATACCTGCTTGCCGTCTCTTCCGTCGACACCATGAATGTGGCATGCTTACTCTTAGTGCCCTCTGTCGTCCTCTTTTGCATCCTCCTAGCCGCCCATTTCTGAAATCTTGCATAACTATACCAGAAGTTTTTTTTCTTTGCTTCTTCCTCTGTCTTACTTGCCCTGCCTTTGAGCTGGTTGCCCTGCCTGTGAGCAAAGCTGGAACGCCTTACGCCTTGCGCCTCATACATCTGCTCGCATCCGTATTTGGTCCGCTTACTCGATACATCGTCAACTCTACCTACAACAAGCAACATCCCAGAAGAATAGTGACGTCTACTTCTTTCTTGTAAAACTACAATACCCTCCAGATCGCAAGCCTTTGTTTTGTTCGCCTGAACATCCCATCCGGCATAGTATCATATCATGGGCGCAGGAGCCTTCATAGAACCACTTGTGGTTATCACCCTACTCTTCGGCGGTACTTGGGTAAACCGCAACACGGAATACCGTCTTCTTAACCGACCAAAAGTCTATCACCACTCGCCCCGCTCTGCTTCACCCGAGTCTGGTCGATCGAGTCCCCTGTCCAGTACATCACTTCTCGCCAATGTCGACGAAGAGCCACGATGGCAGTCGCGCGAAATCAAACTACTAGGCATGCGCAAACAAGTTCTCAGCCCAAACACCCGTAGATTCCAAGACTACTTTCTATCAAGACTACTCCAAAAGTTTCCCTTTTTAGTCGAAGCCTGGTACTGGGCTTTGATCTACTGGGTACGTCAAGCTTCACTTCTGTGGATTAACCAAAATACACCAAAAACGCTAACAGTTATCGCCAACGCAGGTCTACCAAGTCGGGCGCGGCATAAGTGCCCTCTACCTCATCGACGAAGGCACCGTAAACGTCGCGCGCCGCCACGCCTTGCAACTCATCGCCCTCGAGCAGCGCCTACACATCTTCCTCGAACTCGACATCCAAGCCTGGTTCCTCAAGCACCCCTTCATTCTCCACTGGACAAACCGCATCTACTCCTTCATCCACATCCCCGGCACCATCCTCTTCCTCGTATGCCTCTACTACTACACCACAACCCGCAACCGCGTCGATCTCCCCTTGCACAACAAGCCAATAGGTGAAGCATCCGGCAGTCCCGCAGGCGCAGCCTTATATGCCGCCCGCCGCCGCACAATGGCAACCTGCAACCTCCTCGCCTTCATCATCTTCACCCTCTGGCCCTGCATGCCCCCACGCCTCCTCTCCGACCCAGACGTCACCGGCGACATTGGCAAAAAAGCCCGCAGCTTCGGCTTCGTAGATACCGTGCATGGCGCCGAAGGTGAAAGCAGCGTCTGGACCCAAAACAAATTCTGCAACCAGTACGCCGCCATGCCCTCGCTGCATTTCGGCTACTCCCTCCTTATCGGACTGACCGTTATGACGATTCCGCTGGCGCCCCAGCATGCGCGCTCGAGGAGCGTAGCGTTGACAATGGGACTCCGCATGCGTGTCCCGTCACTACGCAGGTTTCTGTGTGTAGCACTCGGTGTCGCGTATCCGACTATTATCCTCATTGCCATTGTGGCAACGGCGAATCATTTTATCCTAGATGCCGTTGCGGGGGCTATGGTGTGCGGTATTGCTTGGGCGGGGAATCGCGTCCTGCTTAATTTGCTTCCGCTCGAAGACTACTTTTTGTGGTGTGTACGCATTCATAAGCCTGAGAGACGGTCGGTTGGATGGGGTGGAGATGAGTTCAAGTATGGTGGGGCTAAGGGTGTGGTTTTTGATTAAGCTTATACCCTTGTTTTGTTTTTTTCTCAAGAATGGGAAGGGGTTCGGGAAGACGTTGTTGGGTGGAGGTGTGAATGAGACAAGAGTCGGATTAAGTGGGTTGGAAACTTTGACGGCTTTTTTTTGTATTGGATTAATACCCCCGCTGGTTATATATACCATAGGTTTTCCTCTTTTTTTGCATTTGCGATACGCTCGTTGGCAAGTAGCAAGCTCTGGGTTATGCGAGTTATTTGTTTATACAGCTGTAACCTTGGAAGACATGGGTGAAGAGGTCAAGGCATGGTACTTGATTTTATATACCCTAATTAATAAACTAAACTCATAATTCACTTCCATGGAAATCGTATAGTTGCAGTGTAAAGTGGCATATTTCTCAATTGAACAGAAGAAACTTGACGGCAGAGGAAACATCGATTTTCCTTAGCCCATAGCTCTTCCTCTACAACTACACAACCATTTCCTATCTTCATCTCCTTCCTCCTTATCTGCTTTCCCGCACTTGCACACGTCACCTCCCCCAAAAATACACCACCTCATCCCTCCGCCTTCAACTGATGCTTCCACCCCATAACAAACAAACACTCCATCTCCCTACTCTATCCTTCATTAGCCAATTTCCCACCATCAAAAACTTTGGAAAAAAAAGATAGTCACTCACCCTAGTCCCACCCTTACACTCCCCCTCTCTCCACTCTCCCCCCCTACACCACCCACAACCCCCCTCTCCATCCCTATCTCCCCACTCACACCTCCAGCCCCCCTCCCCCTCATTCAAATACCCAAATCGCAACTCGCCCCTCCGCGCATCAAACGGCCACACGTTAAACGTCTGCGGGTAAGCGGGGATGTGGTGGTCGACGATGGCGCGGGTCGAGGAGGTCAGGTTGATGATGCGGGAGGTCCAGTTGCCGTTTGTGAGGGTTGCGTTGGCGGAGTGGGAGTGGGAGGAGGAGGAGGGAGAGCAGAGGGAGGTCAGGGTCAGGTGGAAGGGGTAGAGGATTATGGGTTCGGGGTCGTGGGGGCGTGTGGTTTGGGTTACGCGGGCGGTTTGGGTTATGGTTTGGGTGGGGAGGTTGTTGTTGTTGTTGTTGATGTCGTTGGCGTCGAGGGCGTGGGCGTTGGTATTTGCGGTTACGGAGGCGTCGAGGGCGTGTATGATTGTTGGGGTTGGGGTGTAGAGCATGGTGGAGGTGTCGCGGTCTTCGAGGAAGAGGGCGAGGGCGGGCTCGATGGGGGAGTTGGGTGCCGTGAGGGCGGTGGTGAAGAGGTGTAGGAAGAAGATGAAAAGAAGTGAGAGATGCATTTTGATTGAAGCTGTGGGTGTGAGTGTCTATATTGTTGACAGTGCTTGGGAGAATGTACGAGTGTTGTTCAGATAGTAGACTGAATTAAGCGAGTGTATTGGCGCAAAATCTACTTCTAGAGAACAATTGAAGTGAGAGGACTCTATAAGATGGAGTTTTGAAAAACAAGTCGGATATTGGAAAAGACAGCGTCACCTCACGGTGAGTACAGTTGGTGAACCAGACGCACGGACAGTGGGCAAGCAAACGGAAGGGAGACGCTCATATTGGACGCACAACGTGACTAGTCAAAGAAAGTGGTACTCGGAAACAAACGTCAAGCACACGCCCGTAGGAAAATGAATGGCAAGGAATTATAGATAAAATTGACAGGTACCAACTCGCAAGCATGAGACATGCAAGCAGCTTGGACGGCCAATAGAACAGAGACTAGGGCCTGTGTGTTACCAGGTGAGAGATTACAAAGAGTATACATGACATTGTTGTGTACATTCAACAAAACCTCCGGGTATAGTGTTTAAAGAGGGTATGGGTAACCGCAAACGCCAACTGTGAAATGTGCTAGCACCAGTCTAGTAACCAAACAGAAGACTTGAGAAAATCTGACATAGGAAATGGAAACGCAAGGAAAACTTTTTTTAGCGTCTGCTGCTCCTGGTGTTGTTGCGACTGGGCCTATCGTCTCTGCGGCGGTCATCTCTATAGGAACGTTGAGTATCCTGTCGGTAACCCATTTCCTCATCTGAGATGCGCTGGCCACGGTAGGATTTCTGTGGTCGGCGCACATCGTCATACTCATCGTTGAAGGCGTTGCGTCGGTCTTCGATTTCGTCGTCAAAGTCAATATAGACTGAAGCAGGACGAGGTCGTGATTCCCGAGGCATTTTGGCTTCGCGTTCGATCAACTCCTTGGGCTTGTACACCTTGTCTAGGTGTTGCTCGAGGAGACGGACGTTTTTACCGTTGGCTTTGATGGCGGCGCCGGCAAGATCACCGAGAAGTGGAACGAGACCAGCGAGAAAGTCAATGGCGGTATTGACCACCATCAGAAGGATAACCGTGACAGGCAGGCCGCATTCGACCTTCATCATCTGGCGAACAAGGTTGAGGGTCAGGGCGGCAGACATAGCGTCACCAGCGGCAGGGAATAGGCCAATCACCGAAGACCAGCCGAACCGAATTCCCATAAAGGAAAAGAGAGCGTAGTCGAGTCTGTAGGCGGACTTGCGGGCTTTGGCAAGGACATCTGCGTCATGTGGAGGGATGTAGCTAGGAATTTCCTTTTTGACCTTTTTGGTCTTGCCAGGCTTCCTTGGGTGTGGGATTTCCTCGTAGAAGGGATCCTGCGCTGTCGTTAGTATGGTACTACACTAAGGTGGATACAACACGAGATCTCGACTTACATATGGGCCCGATGCGCTCTTTCCCCGGTACTTTTCCATCTCCTTGCCGAGCGCCTTTTTCATGGCATATTTGGCTACAAGATTCGCCATGGTAGGTGGTGGATGTGAATGTGCGTGTGTTGGGTAAAGAAAAGGGGCTCAAGTAGTTTCTGATGGGCTTCTGGACAGAGGCCTTGTACGGGCCTTTAAAGACCGGAAGGTCTTTGAAGATGAGGCGAGGCCTTTGACGTGGTGCTGCAGCGCGGCTGTATCAGAGCGCGCGGGGTGGTCTGGTTGGCTACGACGTCTTTGGGCGGGGAAATGTGAAACGGGCGCGTCGCTGGCCTATGTATAGCTGTCGAGTGTGGTCGCGCAACAAGCAAGCAGAGGACTAATTCTGTGGAATGTAGAGGTTGAAGGAGCGACAAGAAACAAAGATAACGGGCCTACTTAATGAATGGGTAAGGGCGCTGGCGGTGAAGTCAGAGCTGCCCTGATTGTGTGACGATCCCAGACAGTCCAACGTCATGGCTTCTGGCCATGGCAAAGCGAAATGCTTTAAAAGCACAGCCACAGCCGCCACACCCACTGCACATCGATCGCCTTCGCCGACGCCCAACCCGCCGCCACATGTCAACCCTCCGATAGGCCAGCCTGCCATCAACACTACAAAGCCCATCCACGCTTTTGCTTTCATTGCGGCTGTGTACTTACATCCATATGCTCCCCCGCATCTAGACCACTCGCTATCTACTGCTGCTCTCGCCGCCGCCCGACGCCCGCCCGCGTCCCCCCGCCACCACGCACGACACCTAGCTGCCCGCGGCATGCTCGACACGGGCCAGACATTCTCCCACAATGACTCCCACAAACACGACACTAGTTGACTGGCTCGATGATCTCTGCGTGCGCTTCATCGTCAACCTGCCCAATGAAGAATTGCAGTCGGTCGAGCGCATCTGCTTCCAGATCGAGGAGGCACAATGGTTCTACGAAGACTTCATCCGCCCGCTCGACCCAAACAACCTCCCCTCGATGCACCTGCGCAAGTTCTCCCAGCTCATGTTCCAGCACTGCCCGCTGTTTTCTGCCTACTCAGAACAGCTGCACCAGCAGGCCTATGAGCAGTTTCTCGCCTACAAGACACGCGTCCCGGTGCGCGGGGCTATTATGTTGAACGAGGACATGACACATGCTGTGCTGGTCAAGGGATGGAAAAAGGGTGCCAAATGGAGCTTTCCGCGTGGAAAGATTAACAAGGAAGAGACGGACCTGGATTGCGCCGTCCGAGAAGTCTGGGAAGAGACCGGCTTCGACCTCAGGGAGGCTGACCTAGTCGAGCCTGACGAGAACATGAAGAAGATTACCGTGACGATGCGTGAACAAAGCATGATGCTCTACGTATTCCGCGGAGTGCCAATGGATGCGCATTTTGAGCCACAGACAAGAAAGGAAATCTCAAAGATCGGCTGGTACAAGCTGACCGACTTGCCTACCCTAAGGCGGAAGAACCAGACCCAACCACAACAGGGGCACGGACAGGATTTGATCAAGGAGAGCAGTTTCTACATGGTTGCTCCCTTCCTCGGACCTCTAAAACAGTGGATAAAGCAGCAAAACAAGCTAGGGAGACAAAGGCTACGGAACAGCGCACACATTACACCAGCACAAGTGGCAGGTACTGATGACGAAGATGCTCAGCCCGGGATCTACAGAAGTACTGCTGGCCAGATTGCAAACAATACACAGTCAAATGATGATTTCGCCAACATGGTGGCCCAGCTAGGTCGCACTCACCGTCCAAGCGATACTCTGCCAGAACTGTCTGGACAGCAACATGCATCGCAGCAGCAAAGCCAGGATCCTGCCGAAGCACTTAAACGGCTACTTAGTGTGGGCATGCCATCTTCGGCAGTAGAAGCACCTGGTAATCCAGCTCCGAACCCGCAGCAGGCTAACCCACTTCTGGCATTATTCAAGCAGGGCAATAGCCAGCCCGGAGTGGGCCAGCCCCAGACACCATTCGAGCAGATCATGTCTACACCTGTGCAGCCGTCAAGCCCCCATGGTCAACACCATCCTCGGCCGCCACAGATGCAGAATATGGGACCTCCGCCACCGTTCTACACACCTCCAGGACCTTCAAACCATTTCAACAATATGCAACATCCACAACATATGCAGCATCAGTTCATGCAGAGTCCACCCCAACATCCAGGTTCAATGTACTCACACCAGCCCCCGACGATGCAGCATGCATTTGACCAGCGAAACCCACAATTGTCCCATGACATGAGTGACTCTCAATTCGCAGGAGGTAACGGAAGGCCTGTCATACCTCCTGCATCCAAATTACCTGCTCCCAACCTCAACCCGCATGCATTGGGCTTACTGAATTCTTTCAAATCCAACAACCGGCAGTCTCCTGCTCCCCAATCGCCCCAGACAACCGTCGCTGCCCCACTGCACCGAAACCAGCAAACAACTCCCAGGATAGAACATCCTCTCCCTCAGCATTTGCCTCATGGACTCGTTTCGCCGCATGGACAACAATTTTCCGCAAGTCCGCCACACTTTCAATCACCGCGATTTCAGTCGCCGCCAATTGCCTCTAACTTTGTGCCGGAGCAACCGAAGCCAAGGAATCTTCACCAAGATTCTTTGTTGTCGCTGTTCAGGCCTACTCCTCCATTGGCAAGTCCTGAGCCGGCACCTGCAGAGCTGTCGGCATTTCCTACAACTCCAGCTTTTGCTTCTGCTCAACCGGCTGCAAACCCCTCCGAGTTGCCTAACACAGGCGTGTCAGGTACTCATGGCGCTCTTCCTGCCAGGGCGAAGATTACGTCGGCCACCGTGAGTGGCCCAGTGAACGCTCCGGACTTTGACACCATGAAGAAACACAGGCAGTCTGCAAACGGGAGTTCATCTGGACATTCACCGGCCACGAACATGCCATTCATGCCTCAGCAGATTCTCAAGCGTCCTCCTCAGGCTTCTCCACAAAGTATTACAAAGGTTTCTCCGTCACCCCAGCAGCCGACTGAGGTATCAGCCTCACCTCAACCGGCATTCAAGCCGCAGATCCTCAAGCGTCCTCAACAGCAAGAGCGGAAACCAACGCCTGACGGAAAGAGTTCGTCTGGACCAGGTACGTTTCAATTATTTAGACTTACCTGCCATATTGTGCTAGATTCGTATACTGACATTGATGTTGCAGCAGCACCCGTGACTAAACCCACACCGCACGCCCAGGGGTTGTTGGATATGTTCAAGGGAAACTCGCCCCAACCCCCTCCCGCTCAACCAGCAGTCTTACCATCTCGCTCACCGGTGCCTCCACCCGGATCCGCAATGGACCGCCGCGACTCTGTCCCTTCAGACCAGAAAAATGTACTGCTTTCCCTCTTTAGTAGCAAGCCGTCTCCTTCGCCGAATTCTCAAGCGAAAAGTCCAATACCCCCAGCGCGCTCCCCTTTTGCGCCTACACCAAAAACGTCAATGTCGGGTGTCATCAGTCCAGTCAGTCCTTTGCCCACAAACGGCAGCGCTGGTGCAGTTAGTCCAGAAGGAATGGCGAATCGTAGTAGGATTAGCAGTATTGGAGACGGAACGGCTCCCAGCATCGTCATTCCACCTCCCACTAGCCATCCGGTGGACAGTGCAGTAGGCATGTCACGGGGAGAAGGTATGAACTTGGGTGGTCTTGGAACTCAGGGTTTGCCCGGAAGTGCGATTGAAGGCAAGAGTCCTGTAGATAAGACATTCTTGTTAGGTTTCTTGGAAGACGTTGCCAGGCGCGGGCGTTGAATTTCTTTTTTCTCGGATGGATATGCATTTTCTGGAGTTTTCTTTTATTCTTCTCATGTTTTTTGTAAATGTCTGGGTATTTTTTAGGAATGAAAAATGTTTGGTTTTTTGGGGAGATTTGTTTGCAGCGTCTTGAGAGAGATGTGAGAGTTTGGAGCGTTGTCATTGCTCATTGGTCTTTGCAATCGGATCGAAAGTTTATCACGAAAGGCGAACTTGAATAAGTTCAAAGGGCACAGCAATCGTAGTTTTCCCTCCCCCTTTTTTCCCTCCGTATCCAAACCTTATGCAATTACCTTACTCGCACCCTCTGAAAGCAAGCAAGCGCCTTCACTCATCACCAAACATAGACACACTTAGAATACACATCCATTACACACTGACCTCCCCCAAGCAAAAATAAACCCAAATACCCTTTAACCCCCGAGCCAAGTCCACACCCGCCCCCCTTCCGATCCCACTACCATCGGAACTAGTCCCAAGCGCCCCCACCATCCCCTTCCTCTCTCTCTCTCCCTCTCTCCAAACAAGTGGAAGGCCCCAAAACAAGGCCCGCCTCAAACCCCCCAAAAACCGAGGCACGTGCCGTGGACTCCTCGGCGAACTCTTTTACCTTTTACCCCAACGAACCCAACCCGAATCAAAAAAAATCCCCCCCCCCCACACTAGTATGACTATCGGAACTACGGCTTCTCGGATTGGAAACGGCGCTGCGACACTTGTGATTCCAAAAAAAAAATAATGTCCTGATCACCAAAGTTTATGGAATTCGATTAGGTGCCCGGGGGTAGTCAAATTTTTTTTGACAAATTTTGATTTTATTTTTTGAATTGTGAGGCTTGGCTGTGTGTCGTGTCGTCATTTACTTGGGAGTGGGTGGGTGTGTGTGTGGCGCTTTGTGCATGGGGAGTTTGACAAAACATTGTGTGTGTAGAGCGCGATATGAGAATAGATTCGCGGGTGCGAAACAATGGGTTGGTCCTTTTGTTTTTCTTGTTTTGTTCTTGGGAGGGTTGTGGGTGTATCGCGCGACATGTGTGTGTGGACGCGTATTGGATGGGTGACACTGACATTGAGTGACACTGGCGCTGGGATGTAGGTTGTATCAGCGGTGTGTGGCTCAAGGATGGGATTTGTGATGTGCCTGGTAGGTTTTCATACAGTTGGGTCTTGGTTGCGGTAAAGGTAAGGAGAGCGTTAGAAGCGATGGAGGAATTGCGCGTCATCGGATTGACAAGTTCCTGGAAAAAAGGATGGAGAGGTTGGTGTCGCGACGTCTCACGCGTTGTAAGAAGCAGAAAAGAATTCGATGGATTACGTTGCTATCAAGGTGAAAAGAAAAAAGGGTATGCGCGCGTCAATTCGAGAGGCTAAGAGAGCATGTTCACCATATCACAATTTTCTGGAGATAGGCACACACAAATGATAATGGATGTTGAATATAAGTTTGCAATGTACAAAAAGACAAAGTAGAAAGAAAGAGAGCAAAAAAACTATGATGCAAAAGCTTTAGCTACACAAAAGGTCGAGCCAGGGTATAACTTCGCATGTCCTCTGTGGGAGAAATAGAGTGAGCTCGAAAATGCAGACGAAAAGCGCCAGAAGCAGTGCGTGTGTATCTGCGTGAGTGTTATGTTGTGGGTATTATTCAATCCGCTTGATTCCAGTCGTGCCCAAGCCCAATGCTGTTTTCGCCAGTTCCCGTAACCGCGCAATGAAGATGCAACAGAAGTGACGCTAATCCAAGGATGAATGCAAAAAATAGTTGGTGTTTATGTCAAAGTAACAGGTAGTTAGGTGGTCTGTAAAAAACAACTTGTCAGGCTTTACAGTGCGGCGTTCTGGCGGCCCCTATCTAGAATCTCCGAAGGCACTGCGCTTCGTGTGCTGAATCGTACTTCAGTTCCCGGGTGCACTTTGAAGATTGGTGCCGTTGTCTGCGTGTCGTGTCTCTGATGCTTGATATCCCTTCCTACAAGTCCACTCTTGGTGCTGGGTTGCCTGGTAATACCATTTGCGTTCTTGGGAACAGAGGATGGTAGGGCTGGCATTTCAGGAATGTCATCGTCGGAATAGGTAGTAGACTGCGTCATGCGGAATTGCTGCTTGAGGCGTTGCTCTTCCACGCGATTAGATTGCTGGTTAACCCAAGAGTCGACAGTGCGGAAGCGAGGAACAGAAGAGCGCGATGTCATAAAACTCTCACGGGCAACTGACTGTGCAACGGTATCGCGGGACGGGTCATGAGGTGTTTGAGGAGCCTGCGAATTTGTCCAGCTGAACCTGCTTGCCATGCCTCCTGCACCTCCGAACCCAGGTCGCTGAGAAATGGAGGGACGGTTGGAGAGGAACTGACGGAACGATGGAGGAGCTGGGAGGTTACTTGGTGGGCGCGATGGAGTGTCGGCAAATTGCAAGTCCTCGTCGTCGTCCAGTGATCTAGTGTTACGGGTTGATGCGCTCCGCCGTTTACCTTCAATCGGAAAGCTGGGCGAGACTGGCGTTTGGTTGTCGTCTCGCGAGAGAGCGTCGTCAAAGAAGCTTTGGTTGCCGTCTCTAGTAGCGGGTTGACTGAAGCTGTCGCTGCGTCCAAGTGGTTGCAGGCGCTTCTGTGATGACGTCGAGCTAGATCTTACTGGGATTGCAGCTGGTCGAGGGGGGTCGATTGTATCGTTCATTCCATAACCGCGTTCATCGTCAAATGCGTATTTCTTGTCTTGTCCGTATCGAGAGGACAGTTGTGGTGGTGGACCACTGTGAAATTGCTGTTTACCCTGCTGGACAACATCCCTCATGGAGAGACCACGTTTTCGCATAGTGTAAATGGCAAGCACTACCATGACAATGATGATTGTTGCACCTTTGTTTCTGTTAGCGTGACCCTAAACAAACAAGATATGCAGTCTCTGCGTACCAATGGAACCAGCCGCAATGAGCAAATGCTCAGTTGTTTGCGAGATGGGGCTGTTATCGCCGGATCCCTTCTCAGCGAGAGGCGATGGTGACATTCCCATTGATTCGGACGGTTCGCTAGCAGCGAGAGCAGCTGGGGTAGACTTTGGGATAGACTTTGGGATAGACTTTGGGATAGACTGTGGGATAGACTGTGTGGTGGTGGTCGATGGGTTTACGAGCTGCCAAAGTTAGATTTGATTTTCAATGGCAGTGCTCGTCTTACAGCTCCAGATCCTGGCGACGATCCGATTGAAGGGGTTGACGTTGACGTCGGCGCCGAGTATTCGTATTCATCGTCCTCGCTATCGGAATCCGTGTCGTTGGGGTTTGGTTGGGGTTGCTGTCGGCGCGAACGAGATCGTCCAAGTATGCGGTTGATAGTGGCCATTGGCTCTTCCGATTGCAGCTTTCTCTTGTGCTTGACTCCATCCTTGTCGACAACCACATAACCAACTCTGTTGTAAACTCCAAGGAGCCGTGTAGCAGGCATTGTGTCCGAAATGTGATGGCCTTTTGGGATAAGGAGAGCCCCTCTCAGTCTTCCTGCCGCTCGATTCCTCCACCAGACATAATCCGCGCAATCGACCAGCGATGTGAAAAGCCTTCGCGATCGAAGATGGGCTCAAGTCCTAAGGCCTGGAGGACTGCGACCAGCGTAGTCGGGGTTCAAGATTTGGGGTAAGGATGGTGTTTGGGTGAAGGAAGGAATATGAGTAGGTAGGTAATTAACAACAAGCCCGCCAGCGGAACAAAGGTCAGAAAGGAAAGGAGCGTAGGTCAGCAGAGTAGCAAGGAAAGTCTGGGCGAACTCTCAAGACGAGACACGTTCATGCAACAGGCGCGAGGGGTCGCATTTGAGAGAGCGCATGAAGGAGGCTAGTGCTGAGTCGCTCCTGGTCCCATGTCAGTTTGGAGAGAGGTAAAAGAGTGGGGCCGGGAGGAGGATAGGAAGGGCGAATTTAGCAGCAGTTGGCAGCCGAAAAGACTCCAAAAGGCGGGATCAGGTAGCCACGGCGTGCCAAGGACGGCCGAGTACGGTTAGGTTGACAGAAATGAGCAGTAAATTGGCCCGGGAAGCTTTAGATACCGTCTTAGAGCTGTCTCAGGGCGCCATGGTCGGGTTTCAGCGCCCGTCTCTGGAGCAGATCAAACGCCACAGGGGTCCGTGGTGAGACTATCGGTCGGCCTGCAACTATTGGATATCGAGGGCAGCTTGGTGAATCGCAGATGGAAGTCAAGCCTTTTCATAGTTCCCCGCATATAGGTGGCAGTGGGTTGTTTGCATCTTGTGTGGTGTGCAGGATGCAGGAAGATGCAGCGGATGAGGGCTGTGCCGTGCAGTAAGGGAGGTACAGGTAGACCAGCCACACATTTGCGTCGTACGAGGGCAGAAGGGCACCGCTGCGCCTCGCCTTACCTTGCCTTGCCTTGCTCTGGTCCGTCGCTTGTTGCTCCACCCGAATCTTGCGTGCGTACGGACAATACGACCGCGTTTAGGGTCTGGCCGCCGCCGGGATCCGGCATACGCCATCGGCTCTTTCGCAGCCAGAAGAGCCAGAGGCACCCATTGTTTCGAGCCAGGGCGCGCAGGGGCGGATCAACTGTTTCCTTGCTGAGGCACGGGCGCCTTGGGTGCCGCGGGAAGATCGACTGTGCTCTGGGGCCCAAGCATGGAGTAATAATAAAACAAAGAAAAGTGCGCGTATGGCAGACAGAGCAGACATCGATGACTAGTGGCAGGCCAAGTGTGGCGCGTCATGTGGCGGATGTGGCAGTGGAGCGGCGAATGATGCGGCCGTGACGCGTTTGGCTGTGCCGAACTCGCTGAGGCTGAGCGCATTCCGAAATGTCCGCTGGCGCTGCTACGCCCCCTCCAAGGCTGCAGTGCACCATCCGCTCAGTCATCCGGCGGCAGGAGGAGCTGAGCAAGCAACAAGTCCTAGTGCTATATAATATTGTGACGCGACCCGGTTGGTCCGATTCTGCCTTCACTCCTACACACACATTCAGCTCAGCCGACGTTACAAACATACCCCTCATCAACCCCTCACCAAGCCTATACGCGCACCCTCTTCATTTCTTCTGACCACACACACATCCTATCCACTTGATACACTCAATATGTCCGGCCCTTACGACCAATACAACCAGGGCTATCAGCAGCAATACCCGCCCCACGGCCAGCAGCAGTATCCACCTCAGCAGGGTTGGGACCAGGGCGGATATCAGCAGCCTGGCTACCCACCACAGCACCAGCAGGGCCAAGGTTATCACGACCCGCAACAGCAGGGCTACCAACAGCAGCAAGG
Organism: Bipolaris zeicola 26-R-13; assembly: GCF_000523435.1. Classification (NCBI taxonomy): domain Eukaryota; kingdom Fungi; phylum Ascomycota; class Dothideomycetes; order Pleosporales; family Pleosporaceae; genus Bipolaris; species Bipolaris zeicola. Next base: position 24,482 of record NW_006912251.1, on the reverse strand, counting down.
TTACAACCAGCAGTATGGCGCACCTGCACATGGCGGTTTCCAGCACGGTCAGCAAGCGCCCTATGACCAGCAGCAGGGGTAAGAGAACATGCTCCCAATCAAAAATCGGTCATGATGCTCACGCCATTTTCAGTTATGGCCAACAACAGCAATACCCGCCATCAGGCCAATACCCTGGTCAGCAGCCGTCGCACCAATTTCCCCAGCAAGGCGCCTATCCCCAGGACCAGTATCCCCAAGGACAGAACCCATATGGCCAGCCCCAGCCAGGCCAACACGGCCCAACAGATCCCAATGCACAGGCCGAGGGCGATCGTGGACTGATGGGCGCTCTCGGTGGTGGTGCAGCCGGCTACTTTGGAGGTAACAAGATGGGCGGCCACGGCATTCTCGGTGCCATAGCAGGCTCCATCCTCGGCAGCAAACTCGAAGACAAGCACAAGAAAGGAAAGCACGGCAACGGCTACAACTAGAAGGGTAGTACTAGACCAAGGGCTGCGTCCTTGAACTGATGCGTAATGATTTTTCTATGTAACACACACACGCGTTCTATGAATAGGTGGGCTTGTCTTTGACACAAGGGGGAGAGGGCGTTCTGGATCACATGTTGATTTACCCTATAAGGGGGGGTTATAGCATTGTTTTTTTGTGTATAAGCTTTTCATGCATCTAACCTTTTTAACGCCCTTTTCCACGTTATACTTTTATTCCCACAAACGAAATGAATTAAACCCAGTGAGATTGCATAAAGTTCAATTACCACACAAACCCTCCTTTCGCAAGATCCCAGCCGTCAATCATCGTGGGCTTCAACTTATACACGCGTCATGAGAAAGCTTTTATGTTTTTTAAAATTCCCCCGGTCTCGAACAAAAAACTTCCATGGTTTGCGCTGATGTCAACTTATCAACCCGAAACAAACACTCGACCACCCGTCATGTCCAACGGAAACAAAATTCTCCATTGGGTATGTAACACGAAAGTGAGATGTTTTCTTGGTCCCTACCCCCCCCCCCTTAGTCTTGGTCCAAAGAGACAACCAAACAGAGAAACAGAAAGAAAAAAAGGTGACGTACATAGCCGCTTTGTCCCCTAAATACCATTACCGAATCACCGAGATGGCGCATTTTTCTTTCCAAGTCGGAGGGAGGGGGGGGAGGGACGCGGACGTTGAAACACGACAGTGACCGAGAACAATGCCGGGGGGGGGGGTTATTATTGCACACTCACACTCTCACACCACACGAAAGGTGAACCAACCAAATCGAGCTTCCTTTTCGCATACATATTTACGGTCTTTAACAGCCATTTTACCTTTCCTCCCCTTTTTTTCCCCATCAAATAGCAACACGAACCAATCGGTCCCCGAACCTACCATCCGATCTCAATGCCGCGTCTGCATTTCTCCTGTCATTACCTTGGCGCGCCCACGCACCCACTTTGACGTAAGGGGGGGGCGCTGGGGGGGTTTAGGTGAAAGGAAACTCCGATACGTCTACTAGATCGTTTATCTGCAGGTACCCGTTGTTTTGAACTTGTGCCACGCACACACCCATACGCACTCCCGATACATGGACGTACGTCACTTTTACGCCCTGTTGGAGGGTAAGTGGCGTGTGTGAGGGATGCGGATGGGTTCCGCGGGTCTGAAGGGGGGAGACGAGACGGGTGGGTTTTGGGCGCTTTTTGGGGGGGGTGGAGAGAGGCGGTTTGAGTACGTATGCTTGTGTGTCTGTGTGCGGGCGGAGTAACGGATGGTATGTGCATGTGTGTGAGTGCGGGAAGGGAAGGATCCGGATCAGGAAGGGGCAAGGGAAGCATTGCGATGTCTCTCGCTTCGCTTTCTTTCCTGTTTCTGGTGGTTTACGGTTTTCATGTGAGGGTCACGTGTCGGGTTGCTCTGTTGCGCGACGCGTGTCTTGGGTTTTTCGCTAGTGGGTATGACCCGAGGCATCTAAGGGGGGCGTCTCTCACGCCACTTACTGACATACCTACATACTTCTGGGTGTCGGTAGCGAGGCTTGGTTGGATCAGCGGGGTGATTCCGCTGGTTTGACAAGGTGGGTGTCGTAGTGTAAAAGCTAGATATCTTGGCTGTGTCTTGAATAGACGACACCAGCTAGTTAGGTTTGTATAGTTGTTTCGTTTCGTTTTGCAGAAGGTTGGGAAGCTTTGCATCTCTGTACTAGTACAAATGAATGTGATTAACGTGTGACGTGACAGCTCGGTTTCTGACAGATGTCCGGCTTGAGGGTAAAACAAGTCTAAACTGAACACCATAGATGATCGAGATAGATTGTCGACGGTTATATACTTGATGAACGCGGCTTGCTTATTGTTGAGTAGGTAGATCCTGGGTATTTGTATTTGGTTGTCGGATCCTTCTAGTCTTGCTATCCACAGGGCATCCCTAAACCGCATCGTAAACACCCCAATCCTCAAATCTCCAATCTTTAATACTGTTCACCCACGAATCCATTTCCATCAGGGCCGCACCCCCCACTTGACAAGGCAACATCATGGTGGCCGACCGGGTAATTGTGGTTATAGTCGCAGCCAGAACCAATGTTTGGGTTAGAACCACTCTGGCACTGTAAACGTTTAGCTGATAGGAATGATATTCAATCATATGCTACTAACACAGTACGCTGCTCTTCCAGTACTTGGATCCGTGTTTGCGCCGCTGGTGCAACAGTAGCTACCAGTGACGGGGGCTGAGGCGCTGCTTGTAACTACAAACGTAGCAAAGATTCCGACGAAAGACGTGAGTTTCATGGCGTTAAAGATATTACTAGCAATCAAACTATCGGTTGTTGAACGGATATGGGGGGAAATGGTACTTATTCTATAGATATTTATGTTTTTCTGCTATGTATAAAATGAAATTCTCTCCACTCAAACACGAATCGACTAAAATGAAATTGTTCGAAGCGTGTAAGCATATTGGGGTTGCTGGAACTTCGAACCTCGTAAAAGCAATTATTGTACGAAACTAGCAGGATATACATACTAGTGCAAGGTTTTCGACTAGAAGAGTTTTATGAATATTTAACTTTACAGAACTCTTTTTTAATAAACTTATGAATATAACTACACCTTTCTCCCCTCTGTACGCACCTGCGCATGCAAAAAGGAGCTATAGGCTACCAAATTAGATGTCAATAAGTCACGAATACAGATGAATCCCTCATCTCATGTACGAGAGCTTGCGATACCATCCGGGTCTGTGCGGAAGAAGCTATTGCTAATGTCGATCGTAATCGTGTTAAATGCTGACGCATATACGTAACACTACCTTATATAGAGAGATATACATGAGTCGGGATATGAGATTTTTTTTTGTAAAGTGAGAACTCTAATTGATTGTAGATCCGAGAAGAGCCGGTGTAAGGATAGAAATGCTGTGTTTTTTCTTAGTAGTATAGTGACCTGGCTGATGTGTGGGCAACCGTGAACAGGTACAGTGACAGTATCCCATATTTTCGTAATATTGTGATTGCTACTTACAGCTCGAAAGTGGCACTGAAGAGAAGCAACTTTACCTGTATACTGTTCTGTCGACCCATTGCTGTAAATGTTGGTTGCTCTGACTGACTCAACCTATCTGCCTAACTCGGCTGGCACGGCTATTCTGACTGCTTGATTTTACTCTGTGCATTAACTGATACAGACTGTATGTGAAGTAAGCAAGACACAGCAATTAATTTTTTCTCAAAGAAGTACAATAGTCGACCAAGGAGAATATTTTGAAAAAGCTTCTTCGACACTGAAACTGGGAAATTTGTTCTGTGATAGCTCCGGAAATCGAAAAGCAACTGGCTTGTATACTGAATCTGACTGCCCACCACTTTGGCTGCTCGAGCTGATGGATAAGAGCATGTCACGTGATATATACTGAACTGCCAAGCAACTGGTGAAATGACAAAAGCCGGAGAAAAAGGAGAAGCAGTGGTAGAGTAGGAGATGAGAGAACAGTGTTCCGAGAGTTGGAAAGAGAAAAGCAGTGTAGTCCGCACCACCCCTAGCCTCGCCACAGTTGCTCGATATACTAGTCGTGTCGTGGTCCAAGAGTAGTTCGTGTCAGTGTCTTGGAGTTGATCATGTGATCATGTGACTAGCCCCAAGACGGGCAACACTAGTTTCTCGGCGCAGATTGGACGAATGGCCGGGCTGATGGACAAGCCAGGCGGATTTTACTCGATGTCATCGAGTAAACTGGCTACGCTGGCCGCTGACTGGCCCGGTAGGCGCCTCGGTACCCCACATTATCTTTATCTTCCTTACCGCAACCCGCTATCTAGCGAGCCCTGACATGCAACCTCAACAGACCATGGTGCCTGAGATAGTGGGTGTATCGCATCTCCGACGACTGGCCGTGAGCCTGGTGACATGTTTCCATCGAGTCAACTCTCCCCAAACCTTCTGCAGTCATGCTCCTATCGCGGAGATATCAGTCCAAGTGCGGCATCGCACGCCTCTTCAAGTGCACGCGATACGGTTACCGGCAAGGGGGCGCTGCGTCATACGCGGCACATCACCACCCATCATGCGATGCTGCGCATGGCCACGCTGCCGAGTCTTGAAAATCCTGCGCTCTTGGACCGCATGCGTTCAGCTGGTCTGTATCACCAGGGCCTCTTATGCGAGGGTATCGAGTGGGCCAGTGACGCTACTCGAGCATCACAGAGTTAGGTGGAGCACATCGCGTGGGCTATCTCGAGTCTAAGATAAGACTGCCGACAACGGTCTCTCCCACACCAACGAGAACAGCAATGGTAGCTAATCACAGAGACGATCTTAGATGCTTCATGTGTTGCCTTGTGATCCTCCCCAGCATTTAAGATGGGCCACGCCCCGGTTTTAAGATCTACCTGCAGTCAAGATCGAGGCTCGTCTTCGTAGAGAGTATCCTAGAGCAAACATTAGACATCCTTTTTTTTTCCCTTTTCCATAGTCTTACCCGTTCCGCGGAAATCAGCCACCGTGGATCCCGAACGGCAGCCACTTTTACCCCAACCCTCTTCAGGCGGAGACGCACCCAGACCTTCACTCGCTTCTGATAAACCCCCACGTCACACAAGCGGGGATCTTGATCCATACCAAGCTACGGCCTCGAGCAGCCGGAGCGAAAGCTTCTTAAGGCCTGTAGTGGCCGCGACAGTTTTTCATTCCAGCGACGAACCGTTTTTCGCAAATCGCATCATGGAAAAGGTCAAGAAGTCAAAGGTCGCCCATTGGGCCAACAAGCTCGCTGTCGAGAGCGAGCCTGGTCTCACCACGGCCCAGCTCATGCTGTACAACCACGATCTGAAGCCTGTATGTTCTGGCCGTTGCTTTGGAGATGCTTTGTTTTCTAACATCTCCAGGTTGAACCTGAGCGCCGACAATGGGGCGCATGGAATTTCGTCGGTTTTTGGGTTGGTACGTCATCTTGCCTCACGCGACAATGTCAATTATCATAGGCTAATTCCCCCACAGCCGACTCCTTCAACATCAACACATGGATGATTTCTTCCGCCAACATTGTCGACGGGCTTTCCTGGTGGCAATCATGGATTTGCGTTTGGGTAGGGAATTTTGCGATCTTCCTGCGATAACACACGCTGACTCAAATAATAGCTCGGATACTCAATTGCGGCTTGCTTTGTCTGCATGACAGGTCGTATCGGCGCGACATATCACATTTCGTTTCCCGTTGTTAATCGCGCGTCTTTCGGCATTTGGGGTGCGCTATGGCCTGTGTTCAATCGCGCAGCTATGGCCAGTATCTGGTATGGTGTGCAAGGATGGATTGGCGGAACATGTGTGCGCCTGATGATCCGAGCTATCTGGAACAATTGGCGAAATGTAAACTCCCTTTGCCAATTTTTTTTTGACTTTTTGACTAACTTTTCTTTTCTAGGCCGACACTCCTGGAGGAGGAGGCATTGCCAATGGCATCCCCAATTCTGGCACCAACACTGTCGCATTCGTCTCTTTCTTCCTTTTCTGGGCCGGATCCCTCCCGTTCATCTATCCGCCGGTTCACAAGATTCGCCATTTGTTCACCGTCAAGGCCTTCTTTGCACCCACTGCAGGAATTGCCTTTTTCATCTGGGCGATTGTACGAGCAAAGGGACTGGGTCCTATCGTTAAGCAACCTAATGAAGCCAAAGGATCTGAGCTGGGCTGGCTCATGGTCAAAGGCATCATGAGCGCCATTGCCAATTTCGCTACTTTGATCGTAAACGACCCCGATTTTTCACGTTTTGCGAGGAAGCCTTCAGACGCCTTTCTACCGCAGCTACTTACCATTCCCATTGGATTTGCAATCACCTCTTTCATCGGTATCATTGTATCGTCTTCTTCGACCGTCATCTTCGGGAAAGCCATCTGGAACCCATTGGACCTGCTCGAGCAGTTTCTCAACGAGGGAGGATCAGGTCAACGTTTCGGTGTCTTTGTCATTGCTGCTGCCTTTACCCTCGCACAACTTGGTACCAACATTGCGGCAAACTCAATCTCCGCCGGCACTGACATGACGGCTCTTGCGCCACGCTGGATCAGCATTAGACGCGGCGGTTACATTTGTGCGCTTGTCGGTCTCGTCATGTGCCCATGGAACCTCCTCGCCGACACCAACAGCTTCACCACCTATCTCTCCGCATACTCCGTCTTTCTCTCCTCGATTGCAGGCGTCATGATCTGCGACTACTACATTGTGCGTAAGGGCTTCTTCCAAATTAAGGATCTTTACTCTGGCAAGAAAACTGGTCCATACTACTACACCCTCGGTTTCCACTGGCGCGGTTACGCCGCTTACATTGCAGGTGTCGCCATCAACGTGGTTGGTTTCGCCGGTGCCGTTGGCCGCAAGGTTCCCATTGGAGCCCAACGCATCTACGATCTCAACTTCTTTACTGGATTCTTGGTTGCCAGCATCACATACTGGGTACTTTGCAAGATCAGCCCCATCCCTGCTACGAGCGATGTCTGGATGGAGGTCGGAGATGAGATTACGGATGTCAGTGTTGCGTATCATAGCGATGATGGGGAGCGATATGATGAGGAAGTCATGCATGGGGGCAGTGGGAAAGGCATCAAGGAGGATGCTCCAACCAAGCACTTTTAAGTGAGGCTGAATATGTTGTGATTTGTGGATGTTGGTACTAGATGGAGTTGATGCTTTGTGGGTTTCAAGGGGCGAGAGATACCAGACCGTGCCCAAGGTCACTGTCGTTTTGATTGCTATGAAATATCTTATTCTGAACACTCTTATTTGCTGGTCGTCCTCGCATGTTCTTATTTGCTGAACTAGAGCACTGACGTAATTACTTCTAGCGCCCAGTAATTCCCCTTTTGGCAAAGAATAAGAATGCATGCATGCAGGTCGAGAATGGGTTAGCGTATCTCCTTAGCGTCCGGTAATGTCTCACAACTCGCAACTCGGTAAGGCTGTCTCCTCGTCATTACTATCATCAGGGATATATTATCTCAGGCGTCCGAATGCACCACGTGTCTCGCGATGCAATTAATCAGATTTGGACATATCACAAAAGCAGTCATCATGTTTTCTCGATCGCGCTGACTACCTACATTTTTCTAACCTTGATCACTCAACCACGATACAGTTATACCCGGCGATGAAGTCGAGTATAATCTCCCATCCAACAACTCGCCAAAAGCATTTCCAAGACCCCCTTAGCCTTGGCCAATCTACTGCAAATAAATCGCCGTTGCCAAATTCAAGTTTTGTATAAACCGCAACTACCCAACCGTTCCGCTCCCAAAACATCAAGAGGTCCACGACTCGAACCCCACAGCCTCGCGCTCGCGGCCCGCACTCCGCCATCTAACATATAGTAGTAACAATCCAGCATCGCTTCCCCAGATCACACAGCGCTTTTCCGTCACGCGTCATTACACTTCTTATCTGCACTATGCACCACACGCCCCTAAATTAAATAACAACCTTCCGAATTGATACAAATCCGGGGTAATAGGTCTAAACTGGGCTGTTTTCTTTGGTCTTGTTCCGATCGCTGACTTCTACATTACTTATTTCCCGATCCAGCTCGGGATTATGGTGCAAAGAAAACCAAACAAGAGCCGGCATGGAGGCTCTGTCTCCGTGCCTCTTGGCTGGGCTCTAGCGGGGAAACATGTATATTGCTTGTACAGCTAGCTTTTGCTTTTAGCCGGGCCGATGGCAAGTAGAGAGCGTAGATTGGGGGGCCAGTCGTTTATTATTGCGGGGTCAATTGTGCTATCGTATCTCTGATGGGGCGATAGCGGAGGGGGGCGAAGGGTGGACGGTGGAGTCCGTGGAAGGGAGGAGGGGAGCTGGAGATGAGTGGGTAGGTAAGTTGGTCATATGGGGATAATGGGAGAGTGATATAGGGAGAGGTTTGGTTTTGACGGTGTATTATTCGAGGGTGAGTGTATATAAGAGGGGAGGCTGGCATGCAAACTGAAGAGAAGGAGTATGAGATAGTGTTGAAGACGAAGAACAAACTAACTACTATCGACTCAACATGTTGTTTTCCAACATCTTCCTGCCTACGGCGCTCCTGGCTGCCCAGGCTGCTGCCCACGGTGCAGTCACTAGCTATGTTATCGACGGCGTGACATACCCAGGGTAACTACACCACCATCACTACCGCCTTCTTCCTCCGCACTCCCCTTCATACCCAACAAGACTAACACTCCGACCCCCCCAGTTACGAAGGCTTCTCCCCCGCCTCCTCCCCCAAAACCATCCAACGCCAATGGCCCGACTATAACCCCACCATGAGCGTCACAGACTCCAAAGTCATGTGCAACGGCGGCACCTCCGCCGACCTCGTCGCAAAGGTAAAAGCCGGCGGCAAGATCCGCGCAATCTGGAAGCAGTGGACCCACGAGCAAGGCCCCGTCATGGTCTGGATGTACAAGTGCTCCGGCGACTTCAAGTCGTGTGATGGAAGTGGAAAGAAGTGGTTCAAGGTAATTCCTTCACCTCCCCCTTCACCCATGCCAACACCCCCTCCCCCTTATATCCAAAATCTTAAGTTGGAAAGGAAAAAGAAAAAGAAAAGGTAGAGAAAGGCTAACATCAAAACCTTTTCAGATCGACCAACAAGGCATGACCGCCCCACCCCTCTCCGGCCGCAACTGGGGCACCGCCTTCGTGCTCAAGAACCTCTACTGGGAATCCACCGTCCCCGCCACCCTCCTCGCAGGCAACTACCTCGTCCGCCACGAGCTGCTCGCTCTGCACCAAGCACGCAGCCCGCAATTTTACGCCGAGTGCGCCCAGATCGAAGTTACAGGCGGTGGCTCCGCGTCGCCGAGTGGCGATTACCTGGCTACGATTCCTGGGTATGCGTCGCAGAATGATCCCGGTATCATGGTCGATACGTATAGTAGCTCGCAGACTACGTATACGTGCCCGGGACCGAAGGTGTGGAGTGGTTAGGGAGATGATAGGAGGTGGATAAAGGGGGAGATGGGATGGAAGGGGAAGAGTCTGAGAGTGAGATTACGTTCTCGTGGTGAAGAGCAAGTGTATATAGTAGTGATAGTGTGTGAATACAAGAACTGCAGATGAAATGATTTGAAACTTTTACATTTATTTTGTTTTTAATCAACTATCTACTATCAAAGAATACAGTATTCATCGCTTTCGTTTCTCGCTATACAAACATCGACATGGATGAAAAAGAGGGGGTATAATAAACAAAATGGCGCGGAAAACTGCAACACTTCTTCCTCTACTACTCATCATCGTCGTCGTAATCTTCTCCAACAGCAGCCCATCCGCATTGCCATCTTCTTCCCTCACTCTCCCCGCCCGTCCTGAGCTCCCTCGCCTGGGGCCCCTCTTTCCACCTTCGCACGCGGAAGTCATCGCTTACGCTGATCAAGCTACCGTTGCGTGCCCACGAAACACTGGTGACTTCGGCGTCGTGGCCTCGTACAAGAGCTGTCCCATGCTCGTAGATAGGAATCGTGTCTGGACAACGGCTGTTGGTAGTTGAACGGGATAGCAATAGTCTAGAGGATTTTCCGGTAAGGGCAGTAATGTCCGGGAGGTCATCTGTGTCGTCGTCGTCGTGCCGGATTTCGCGCTTGAGAAATGTTTCATCAGTAGGGAACAATACCGGACCGCCGTCTGTGCTGCCAACTGCGAGCATCTCCGTCTGGTCGTTGCAAGTCTTTCGCAAAGATGCCTTGACATAGAATGAACCAGCGTGGAAGCTCTGGTGACGGAAGCCGTAGATGGGCCCAAGACCTTCTTGGCCAACACCGCAGTATTTTTGTTTCGATGCGGATGTCGAAGAGAGTTCAGGAGCTACACCAAGGATGAGGTGGTTTGTGGAATAAGCATAAACAGTGTTATCCTTGCTTAACGCGTAGAGTCGGGATGCGTCGCCACTAAGGGTAAGTGAGTTGATGGCAAAGTGTCGGTGGCGGTTATGGGATTCGGGGTGTCGTGTAGTCGCAATGGGGATGGCTGGGCCTCGCAGAGAGTATCGACCTCTGATGTCCCAGAGCTTGACGCATGTGGAAGCATCCGAGGCAGTCAAAAGCAAATGCTCGCGACCTTCGGGTAAGAAAGTGAGAGCAGTAACCGAGATGTCGTTTCGACGATTGATGCTCTCTACCTTGCTGCTCGATGTAGTTCGGGTAGCAGAGAGCGCGGATGACGGTAGGCTGATGTCGGCATGTGCTGAAGCAAGGGTTCGGACGACGCTGGCATATGGGGCATCTGACCCCCAGGCTGAATGTATCGACCCTTGGTTGCCTTTGCATCGGAGGTCCCAAATCTGCACAGCACCATCTCGGCTTGATGTCGCTACGATCTTGTCATCACCCGGTTGGAAACGCACTTGCTTTACTGATGACTTGTGTTTGGCCAGTACAGCAAGAGTCTGCTGCGTACGAACATCGACAATCTGTGCAGTTTGGTCACCAGACCCTGCTGCCAGATGAGAGTCGTCAGAGGAGAATTGCAGGTCCATGATGGCGTTGGAATGAGCTTTCCATGATAAATGTGCTTTGGAAAAGTCACCCTCGGAATCTAACAGGTGGATGTTCCCATCTTCATCTCCAATGGCAAGCAAAGAGTTGGCTGGAACAGGTTAGTATCATGACGATGTTTGCAGTATATGAAACTCACTATTGCAGCTGGCGGTACAGAATGGCGGGGCGTCTTGGGGTAGCTGATGAAGGTCGTCTGAACTACTGTAGAAGTTGGCCGTCTGGTCCTGCCATGACGCACCATGGTCTCTTCGAAACCCTCGGCCTACACCCACGACACCACCAAATGACCGTTGCAATGTTCTTGACGGTCCTCCCAGTTGCTTCAGCCGTCGAATGGGTGTGGGATATACGGCGGGTTCATCCAGGTCAGCCAAGTCGTCGAGTACATCAAAAGCTGGTGCATCGAGTGCTGGAGGGGTGACGTAACGAGATCGTTTCGAGGGCGACGACTGGGCAGGTGAACTTTCAGGCGACAGATAGGGTTTCCGCTTGCGACTGCTCTGAGGGGTGCGCATCTGGTTCTCAATGTCGACAAAGTTGACTGTTTTTCGGGGGGTACTTCGCGTTGCCCGGCCACGGTTCAGAGCTGACCGGGTGATGTCCTGTAACTGACGGCCCGAGCGTGAGAGCGAAGTGCGCGAAGAGACATCTTTGGAGTGTCGGGGTGTGAAGAAGCGAGTGAAGCGCTTGGGAGTGATGGGAGGCGGCCGTTTGGGCTTCCGTGAGCAGGCTGCTGCGGATGAAGCGGGAGGCGGCGATGAGAAGAGCTCTGGAGTGGGCTCTTGGAGGAGCATGCTGCGAGGGGCGCAGGGCGACGACATGGTGTTGAGAAGGGGTGGGAGTATGGGAGAGAGAGACACCAATGCACAGCTCAAGTGAACACACGCGGGCAGCCAGGAAGGAGCGACCCCGATATGGGACGAATGCTCATATGATACGCCCGGCGAGGTTGGAGAGGAAGGTGCACGACCTGCGCACGTCGCGAAGAGCAGGCGCGACTGACGTGCACCGCTATGCCCTTTTGGGCCTTAAGTGGCCTGGCGTTCCTTCCAAACGCACCCTTTTCACTGGCAATGCACGGCAGTGAGGCGTGTCTGAAGCACGGAGAGTGAGTGCATATTGGTCGCAATGCTCCAACTCGTCTGTATCCCAAAAATTGACACCATGGTCACTCAGCAGCGTCGTTGAGGCGTCGCGTGCCATCTCGTCATCGAGGGCGTGAGAGGCGCGGCGTCCCTGCTGGCGCGGTTGGTGGGAGAACCTGGGCGCATGGACCCACCAAAAAAAGTCGAAGAACATTGCGCTTCGAACTCTTGGCGGAATCTTCACCACTCGACCCTCTCTACGCCCGCACACATCCCACACCACACAATGGGCGCGGTCAAGCGGAAAGCAGAGCAGGGCGCCACCCTGTCCAAAAAGCCCAAGGGCGCATCCGGCGACCGATCAGCGAAGCGGCGCAAGTCCGATGTCGACCAGCAATCGCCTGCAAAGGCGAAGCTTGAGAACCCTGCACCACCAACCAGCATTTTCAAGGATGAAGAGAAGAAGTCGTTTCCCAGAGGAGGCGCCAGTGTCTTGACTCCACTCGAACACAAGCAAATTCAGATAAAGGCGAACCAGGATGTTCTTTTCGAGCAAACCGGCCAGAAGCGTCCCGGCGGCGATGATGGCGAAGGATACAGCGACATGGGTTCCGAGGACGATGAGAAAAAGTCTGCGCCCAAGTCAAAGAAGAAGATGACTAAGAAGAGCAAAAAGACACACGAGAGCGGCGACAAGGAGGATGTGGTAAAGGTCGAGACTCTCAGCTACAAGGTAAGAAAAATGCTGCGCAGCTTCGGCGCTAGACTGATCATACCCAGAAACTGTCGCCTGGAACTATTGTACTTGGTCAGATCACCGACATTTCCCACCAAGACCTTGTGCTTGCCCTCCCTAACAATCTAGTCGGCTACGTTCCCCTCACTGCCGTGTCCGACAAACTCAACGAGAGACTAGAGAAGCTCCTCAAAGAAGATGAGAGTGACAAGGAAGATGGAAGTGACAAGGATGACTTTGAGGATGTCGATCTCAGGGAGCTCTTCTCCGTTGGCCAGTACCTTCGTGCATGCATCACCGCAACCAGCAGCGAAGGCGCAAAGGCAAGGAAGCGACTCGAACTGTCAATTGAGCCCAAGCTGGTCAACACGGGCCTTACAAAGCGCAAAATACCTGTCAATGGCATGATACAAGCGTCTGTCGTGAGCAATGAGGACCACGGTCTGGTCATGGATCTGGGTTTGAACGATGCCACATTAAAGGGCTTTTTACCAAAGGGCGAGCTTGGTCCAAACCTACAGCATTCAAAAGTCCAAGAGGGTGCCGTCTTCATGTGCCTGGTTACCGGGCTCAACTCTGACGGGCGCATCGTCAAGCTCTCTGCCGACCACACCAAAGCGGGAAACCTGACCAAGGGCAATACCTTGACAGAAGCACCTACCATTGACGTATTCCTCCCGGGAACTGCGGTCGACCTTCTCGTTACAGAAAACACGCCAAACACAATCACGGGCAAGATTCTGGGCTTGATAGATGCGACGGCTGACGCATACCACTCCGGCGCGACTGAGAAGGCCACCGATGTGTCTCAAAAGCACAAAATCGGATCCAAAGTAAAGGCCCGTGTTTTATTCACATGTCCTGGCTCAGACCCCAGGAAGGTCGGCGTGTCTTTACTAGACCATGTGCTTTCGTTGTCTACGCGCATGTCTGGAAAACCCAAGGAGCGCAAGCCTCCGATCGACCTGCTCCCAATTTCCACCATTGTTGAAAGCGCCAAGGTCGTTAAGGTGGCACCAAGCCAAGGTGCATTCTTCGACCTTGGAATCAAAGATGTTGTCGGCTTCGCCCACATCTCGCGACTCTCAGACGACAAAGTCGATATTCTCTCAGAGGAGGCTGGTGCATTCAAACTTGACTCGAACCACAAGGCAAGAATTGTTGGCTACAACGCTCTTGACGGAATTTTCCAGCTGTCCCTTGAGAAGAAGGTCATTGACCAACCCTTTCTCCGCATTGAGGACATCAAAGCTGGTGAAGTTGTCAAGGGCAAGGTGCACAAGCTTTTCGCAGACAAGTCTGGAGCAACCGCTGTTCTTGTCCATCTGGCTGATGGCATCACTGGCCTGGTTCAAGAGATGCACCTCGCTGATGTCCGATTGCAACATCCAGAACGCAAGTTTAGGGAAGGACTACCGGTCACGGCTCGAGTGCTCTACACCGAACCCGCGAGACACCAAATACACCTTACCCTCAAGAAGTCATTGGTCAACTCCGAGGTAAAGCCTTGGACAAACTACGATATGATTTCAGAAGGTGCCACTGGCCCTGGAATTTTGGTCAGTGTCCGCCGTAATGGTGCCACCGTGCAGTTTTACAACCGTGTAAAGGCATGGCTTCCAGTCGCGGAGATGAGCGAGGCATTCATTCATGACGCAACACGACACTTTCATGCTGGGCAGGTTGTCAACGTGCGTGTCCTCTCTGTTGACACAAAAGAACGTCAGCTCTTGGTGTCCTGCAAGGATCCTGCTGCTGTTGATATCAACAAGGAAGCCGCCTTTAATGCTCTCAACCCCGGTGGAATCGTCAAAGGAACGGTCATTGAAAAGTCTGACGAATCGGCCACTCTGGACATTGGCAATGGTGTCAAGGGCATTCTTCGCCTTGGTCATCTGACTGACGGATCAGAGAAGAAGGACATCTCGACCATGAAGAAGATTCGCGTTGGTGGAACTTTGGAAGATCTCGTGGTTCTCACCAAGCATGGCAAATCCAAAACGGCGACCGTATCCAACAAACCTAGTCTTCGAAAAGACGCACAGGCCTCAAAACTTGCCATCAGTATTGAGGATCTGCAAGCGGGTGAGACTGTGCATGGATTCGTGCGCGGTATCCTCTCAGACAAGGTCTTTGTTGAGCTTGGCAATGGCATCAGCGGTGCACTGTTCAGATCGCAGTTACCAGAAGACATGGCCGCGGCGCCCGACTTTGGCCTCCGCAAGGACCAATCCATCACTGCCCGAGTTACGCATGTAGATGCCGGAAAGGGACTCTTTTGGTTGTCGATGAGGTCTGAAGCTGAAGCTGCTTCAGCAAAGGCTGCTGCTGCCCCTCCAGTAAAGGTAGCAGAGCCTCTGGTTGACCCTGTGGACCCTAAAATGACATCTACCGACGACATCAAGTTTGGTACTCTGATGACCGTCCGTGTCCGGTCAGTCAAGGACACACAACTCAACGTTGAGCTTGCCGCAAATGTTCCTGGTCGCATTTCTGTATCGGAACTGTTCGAAAACTGGGATAGCATTCCTGACAAGAAGCGACCAACTGCACACTTCAAGATGAATGATACCATCCAGGCTCGGGTTTTGGGAAGGCATGATCCTCGCAATTTCCGTTTCCTCCCAATCACATCTCGGTCAAGTAACAAGACGACAACATACGAAATGACCGCGAGGACGAAGGAGATCAAGTCAGAAGCGGATGTGTTGAGCCTCGACAAAGTTACGGTCGGCTCATCTCACATTGCTTTCATTAACAACATTGCCGACCGCCATGTCTGGGTGAACATCTCAGCCAACATCCGCGGGCGCATCGACTTCTTCGACCTAACTGACGATCTTGAGAAGCTATCTGATGTTGAGAAGAACTTTCCCGTGGGTTCTTCTCTCAAAGTCCGTGTAAAGGCAGTGGATGCTGCGAATGGAAAGCTAGACTTGACAGCTGCATCTACAGTGACCGGAAAATCACTGTCTCTCCAAGACCTGAAAGTCGGTCACGTCCTACCCGCACGTGTGACCAAGCTGCACGATGCATCAATTGTTGTTCAAATCAATGAAAGCATCGCTGCACCCATCTTCATGGAGCAGTTGGCAGATGACTACGACAAAGCTCAGCCGAAGAATTTTGTGGTTGGCGATGTCTTGCGAGTGTGCGTTATTGACATTGACATTCCAAACAAGAAGCTAGGATTGTCGGCCAGGCCTTCCAGGGTCCTGAGCTCTTCATTGCCAGTCAAGGATCCTGAAATCACCGATCGTACACAGCTCAAGGTGAACCAAGTCGTCCGTGGCTTCGTCAAGCACATTGCAAACAACGGTGTCTACGTCCGTCTAGGTCCACATGTTGAAGCCTATGTCCGCGTCAGTCACCTTTCAGACGAGTACATTAAAGATTGGAAGAGTGCATTCCATGTGGATCAGCTCGTGACCGGCAAGGTCATCTCGAACAAGGAAGATCAACGCAACCCACAGCTGAGTCTGAAGACTTCAGTCATCAAGACAGACTACGTCGAGCCCTTGGAATTTGCTACCCTAAAGATTGGCCAAATCGTCACTGCCAAGGTCAGGCATGTAGAGGACTATGGCGTCTTCCTCATTGTCGACAACTCGAACAATGTCAGCGGTCTTTGCCACATCTCTCAAATAGCAGATGCTGTTGTTGATAAGGAGAAGCTCAAGGAAATGTACAAGAAGGATGATGTTGTCAAGGCTAAAGTCATCAAGTTTGACCCCAAGTCGAGGAAGGTCAGCTTTACGTTGAAGTATTCACAGGTGAAGGGCGAAGGCGAAGGCGAAGATGAGGAGATGGAGGACGCCTCGGATGTTGAGCAATCGGAGGACGACGATTCGGAGGGAGGAGTTGAGCTCGACGATGATGTTGATATGAGGAGCGTCAAGAGCGCAGAAAGCGATGATGATATTGAGCTTGCCGACGCAGATAGCTCTGAAGACGAGTCTGACAACGACGAGTCAAAAGCAACTGCAAAGGGCCTCAGCACTTCTGGCTTCGACTGGACGGGTGCCACCCTCGACTTTGATCAGCAAAAGGGTGCGGCTGAATCCGAGTCCGAGGATGATGCTCCAAAGAAGAAAAAGAAGAGCAAGAAGGCCACCATCAAGGAAGATCGCACTGGTGACCTTGATGCCTATGGCCCTCAGTCTGTCGCAGATTACGAGCGCTTACTCCTCGGACAGCCTAACAGCGCCGAGCTGTGGGTACGCTATATGGTATTCCAGCGCGAGCTCAACGAGATTGAGAAGGCGCGCCAGATTGCCCGTCGTGCGCTGGCCACCATCAACCCACGAGAGGAGAAGGAGAAGCTTGATGTCTGGACGGCCTTGCTGCACTTGGAAAACGACTTCTCCAGTGACGATGCAATCAACGCGGTCTTCAAGGAAGCATGTCAAAACAACGATGACCGCGAAATTCACGAGCGCATGATCAAGATTTACATTTCATCGGGCAAGATTGACGTGAGTATCTAAGATTCCCGATCGTCTTTTGCAGATTTTGCTAACACCATGACAGAAAGCAGATGAGCTTTATCAATCCATGATGAAGAACAAGTCGTTCACAGCCGACCCGAAATTCTGGCTTTCCTACGCCGCATTTCTCATGGACGTTATCCAGCCACCATCTCCAGGTCGGGCCCGCGCCCTTCTTCAACGCGCCACACAATCTGTTGCAGCCCCTCAACACCGGTATCTTACTCAAAAGTTTGCCGCGCTGGAATTCAAGTCGCCCAATGGTGATACCGAGCGCGGCCGCACCATTTTCGAGGGACTCGTCGACACCTTTGCCAAGAAGGGAGATGTATGGGACATGTATCTGATGCTTGAGCAGAGCCACGGTGAGGCTGACAAGGTCCGAGATTTGTTCGAGAGGATGACCAAGGTGGGCAAGTCGTCGAGGATTAGGGGTGTGTTCAAGAAGTGGGCAGAGTGGGAAAACAGCGTGGGGAACAAGAAGGGTGTTGAGAAGGTGAAGAAGCTGGAGGAGGCATGGAGGGAGAAGAAGGCGGAAAAGGATGACGAGTAAACGTTAGTTGCTGTTGAACGGGAAAGATGTTTTGTTGAATCGCGATGCATTAGTAGGTGTTTCTGAGTAACGGGAAAAATGCTTAATGCAGAAAAGCGGTATTGCTCATGTTTGCCTGTTCTATTGGAGCTGAGAAACAGTGGTGACTGATGCAAGACTAAGGAGCTCATCAGGGGTTGTCGTGTATTCTCTTCTCCTTTTTTTCTTTTTGCTGCTCAACGGGGTTCGTTTTGGGCCGTTTTGGGCCGTTTTGCAAAAGGAGAGTGTGGCGTGATAGTCTAGAGACTTGTTCTCAAATGCAATCATACACAACTCTAATGAGACGACATGAGATTATACGCCGCGGGGCTACCACCAGCATAACCTAGGACATACGAGACAAGTACTGCCGTTCACGACACGCAGTCCAGCCGTAAATGATGCAATACCAAGACTCAATACCTTTGAACCCCTCAGTGTGCATTTACTATTTCCATCCATACAGCGTCGATGCCCGCCTTGTGGGTCAGTGCATTGTGGCGCCGTTTTTATCTGTACGCCGTCAATATAGGATTTGCTGATGCCAAGCACCTGCACGTCCCGTCACCCGTATCTTCGACCACTTGAGGGTAGGTTTACGCGACGAGAGTGCCTTTCGGATTGGCTACAGGATAGGATGACAAGTGGGTGCGATGCATGGGATCCTGCACTCCACACAATGAGTCTATCTTGCATGAACCAAGCTTATCAAACAGCAATCTATTTTCTTGGCCCAGATTGAAGTCGTACGAAACCATGTGCCCGATGTCACTCAACCCGCTGCTGGTCCGTCTACACCTCCTGGCGATACTTACTGTAATCGTGGTCTACCCGGCCTGTCAGCTTCAGCCTGGCACTCCGCACTTCTCCACTGACACAGTCAGACCTGAATACGGAGAGAACTGCAAAACATCTGTCTGTCTGTATTCGGCGGATGTTTTGCCAAGCATCGGCTCTGAAACAAGCCACGGGATCGGAAACACGCTAAATACTATTGTTCTAGACGTGTACCCATTTTGGACAACGTGGGGCGGCGCTAGCGGCGGGACTAACGTGCCGGCTCTGATCCAGGAGTCGCGCGCCTGCCAAACCGAGAAACCCAAGCGGCCACCCCTTGGGCCTCATCGCTGCACACTGGTCCAGTTGCTTGCAGAGGGCGTCTTAACAGCTCCAAATAACGCAATTGTGCTCAAGGACATCGCAAATCTTCTATACATGCCTATAACAAAGCGACTACATAAGGCATTTGACGTATGCTCACGCTTATGTCCAGTGCCCATCCTATTCCTCCATTCCCCCGTTGTGCTCGACGTCGCCAATCTCTTTCCCCTGCTATCACACACCCATGCGCGCGCATACGAAGGACGTTGAACACCATGTAGAGGCTCGGTGATGCTGTGCAATACCGTCGTGCAACCCGGATCCGCTCGGCCAGATTGCTGGTAAGTGTTGTAATGCGTTATCCCCGTCATTTCGTAGCATCAAACGTTGCACGTATGGGAAAAATGCTTGGGCAATTGCTCGCCCCACGAAACAATACTGACTGGTGGAAAACACCATCGCGTGTTTCTTCTCGTACAAACAAGCCTAGTTTGGACAGACGGGTCCATCAAGCCTCGTAAACGCCTCGTTCCGCAGTCTGCTCAGTGACGCATGGACGTTTGGAGGCGTGTGTAACGGCTTACACTATCTTCACTAATGACAGACGCCCCGAACGCCAAGTAACCGAACGCCAAGTAACCGAACGCCAAGTAACTGAACGCCATCAAGGTCGTTTGAAACACTGACGGGCCTGGTATTTTCTGCTGCCAGACCCACGCCCCCGGTAACCTGGTTCCGCTAAACAGGCGCCAAGGTACCGAACACCACTACAATCAGCTCCTACGGCCCATGTTGTCATTTCGCTTCGCCACAGACAAGCGGGCACGGCGGGTCGAGATTGCCGCCAAGGAAACAAACCCTCATGCGCCTAAGGCACTATGGTAAAGAAGTGCTCGACACCGAGGGGCGGGTTGGAGTGCATGGGAGCCAGAAAGAGTTAGGGAGCTTGACCGAGGCGCTGAACAGAGGCAAGTGACGAGATACATAAGAAGTCGTGTAGAACGTCCCTGAAGCCTCACCAGCACTTCACTGCCAACCTTCTTTCGCTTCTCCACAGTCTTTCGCTACTTCATTCGTTTCTCAAGGCTAGTCCTTCCATACAATCCTTTTCACTTTCCAGTCCAAGTTCAAAACAACGACAAACAACATCACCAACCCCAATCTCAACCTCAACTCAACATGAAGCTTTCACTCCTCGCCGCTGCTGCCATTGCGCAGATCGCCTCCGCCCACTACTTCTTCGAGCTCCTTGTCATTGATGGCGTTGAGTCCAAGCCTTACGAGTTCGTTCGTGAGAATACTCGTGCTATCAAGTACAACCCCACCAAGTGGAAGAACCCTCTCGACAACATCACCCCTGATGACACCGACTTCCGCTGCAACAAGGGTGCTTTCGCCTCCGCCGGCCGCACCGGCGTCGCTGAGGTTAAGCCTGGAACCAAGCTGGCCATGAAGCTTGGTGTCGGCGCCACCATGAAGCACCCAGGCCCAGGCCACGTCCACATGTCCCTTGCTAAGGGCTCTGTCAAGGAGTACGAGGGTGATGGTGACTGGTTCTTGATCAAGCAAGTTGGTCTCTGCACCAAGGGCGACATCAAGGGTGACGCCTGGTGCACCTGGGACAAGAACAGCATTGAATTCGACATCCCCATCGGCACTCCTCCCGGTGAATACCTCGTCCGCTCCCAGCACGTCGGTGTCCACGGCGCCCACGACGGCCAAGCCGAGTTCTACTACGGCTGCGCCCAGATCAAGGTCACCGGCGACGGTACCGGTGTCCCAGGCCCCATGATCAAGTTCCCCGGTGGCTACAAGAAGACCGATCCCTCGTGGAACTTCAGCGTCTGGGGCGGATACAAGGACTTCCCCTTCCCCTCGCAGACTGTCTGGACCGGCGGCAACAGCGGCGGTGCTCAATCTCCTGCCCAATCCCCCGCTGCCTCTCCTTCTGCCATCGCCTCCAACCCCCAGGCTACTCCCGCTGCTCCTGCTCCCAAGCCCCAGCCTACCAAGCCCGCTACCCCCGTCTCGCAACCCGCCGGTGTCCCCGTTACCCAGCCCAGCAGCGCCCCTGTTGAGCAGGCTCCTTCAGATGACTACCCCGCTGATGGTGGTGATTACCCTGCTGGTGGTGATTACCCCACTGAGGAGGCTCCCAAGCCTACTCCTGCTACCCCATCCCCTGCTACTCCTGCCACCACCAAGCGCCCTTGCGGTAGCAAGAAGACCAGGCGCGGTAGCCGTGCTTTCCGCCAGTCTCTCCGCAAGTAAATGCGGAGATTGCGTTTCTCGAAATTCTTAGAAGGACATGTCGTTTTGATGTTGAGAAACGAATAAAAAAGGGGTGGTTACTTCTGGAATCTGGGAAAAAAACCACGGATGGGTTGGACTACTCTTTGAAGTGTTCTGGCCTGATTCTTCTTTTTGTTTGCATATAAGTATTATACCTTCTTTGGCAGCGGTGCTGCGCTTGTATATATTGGAATACAAAAGCTCATTGACTTTACAACACCTGACTTGATTTTTTTTTTACATGTTTGCACAGAATGAGAAATTTTCTGGGGTTTTTTAATAATTACATTGTTAATATGATCGTGGACCTAAAACGCCCATTTAACCTACCCTTTTTAACTCCTTAAAAAACAATTCCTAGTGACTCAACTAACCAGACTCAGAAACACAACTAAAGAAACATGTTCGTTCTCTCCCCCCTTATTTCTTGTGACTCCTCAGGACCCTCGATGAAGGCGAAGATGGTGAAGATTCCACAGCACCCTGGCTCCTCAGGCTCATGGTAGAAGGCGAAGCACTGAAACCAGCCTGACTCCTCAACTTCGTCGAAGAAGGCGTCGCAGGTGCCGAAATCTCATGTTCAACGCCCTCCATCGCCTCGCCCTCATTCTCTTCCACTGCCTCCATCTCCTCTACCTCCTCCCCATCCTCCTCACTACCATCACCCTCCTTTACATCCTCCATCTCCTCATCCTCATCACTCCCCTCCTCCTCCTCCTCCGCCCGCCTAACCCCCTCCCTCAACTTCCACTCCTTCTCCTTCTCCCCCTTCCCAACCCCCCTCTTCCTCCTCCTCATCTCGACCCCCCTAATCCGCCCTTCCGCAACCCGCACCTCCGCCTCATCCGCCCACGGCCCCGCCTTAATCTCCGCCTTGCTCTTGCCCATCCACCACTGCGCATCATGCACACCCGCGACCGCGCCTTCGCGCATAAAGTCCGGGCGCGGGATGCCGAGCTCGTAGCATTCGTGGGTCGGGGAGGAGGAGATGAGAGTGGCGTTTTTGCGTAAGAGGTGCAGGGCGAGGCGGTGGGTGGCGGATTGCGGGCAGAGGGTGAAGCGCGTGGTTTGGGTTATGGGCAGGTTCCGGGATTGTTGGGTGCGCGTGTAGGATAGGCCGGCGTGGATGCGGCTTATGAGGTCGGTTTGCTCCGAGGCTGAAAGGGAGGAGAGGGTTGGGGGTGAGATTGGGGCTGGGAGTAGGTTTGGAGATGAGGGGGCTGAGGAGAGTGATGAGCTGGTGTTGGAGTCGGAATTTATAAGTTGAGATTCGTCATTGGTGGGGTTTATCACTGAGGCTGGGACTGGGAATAGGTTTGGAGATGAGGGGCCTGAGGAGACTGACGAGCTGGCGTCGGAGTCCGAGTATATAGGTTGAGATTCTTCCTTGGTGGAATCTGTCGGTGGAGGTGAAGGAAGACGAAGCCTGCCGGGCTCGGGTGAAGTTTCGTCATCTGGCTGTGGACGCATGCTTAGTGGGGAGGGCATTAGTAGCTCCTCAGGTTGAGTTGGAGTGAGGTGCGTCTCAAGTGCGAGAGAGAGTAGCCCGTCGGCCGCGTCACGGTCATCAAGCCCGTAGTCCATGGCCGTGGTTTTGCCAGGTGGTTTCTCGGATCAATGGGGTATCGTACTGTGATGAAAGAAGGTGATTTGGTTGTAGTTGTGGGGATTGCATTTGGGAGTGATATGATGGTGTTGATATAGGAGGGGGAGAGAGGTAAACAACGTACTTTGTGTACTGTAGTCGAGCACCGTTGTGAAAAAAGCGTTTGCTTTCACTATGTAAATACCTAAAAGCAGTCTAGCGTTTGAAGTGAAACGGACTATCCAAGCTTCAAGCACATACATAGTTTGTTTATGTGACTGATGGGAGGACTAGGCAGGATATGTTCAGAGTTCCTATTATCTGTGACTTAACGCAGTCGAAATCAGTGGACAATTCGACAGTCTTGTCCGATGGATGTGAGGATACAATCAGCACAAGTTATTCCCTATCCGGGATAGCGTTATATGCTTGAGCACTCATCTCCAACTTGCTGGTTATTCGAAGAGATCTTTTGATCTTCGAAATAATAGCTTCTAGCGTCCTTCCCAATAGGTAGAAAAGCACCGTGTGTTGGGATTAAGATAGACTCCATCTTCAAACCGCATAACTGTTATTCATAATTTCTGTTAATCTGGGACCGCTTCAAAGCGATATTCTGAAGTTTCCCCTCTACATGTTAGCACACTTGGACTCGAGATTTATACCAGCCTTATAGCGCCGTTGCTGATCTCGCGTAAAGCCTTGTCTCTTACTCAACATAACTTATCTTTTTGATCTAAACGACTATGATATATTCCGCACCAAACGCTTCTGAAACACCCGCGTAGCTGCAATGCTGTAGGGCGTTTGTTGTAGACGGAAGGTAACGTTCAGAAATTATTTGCTACAAGGTATCGCTAGACAAGGCTTGCCACGTCTATGCAACACAAATATCACTCTGCTATCTAAAACGAATTAGTTTTGTGCACTGAGATTCCGCATTAAAAGAGTTCTGGTAAGTGGTCAATCTGCTGCATGGTTACACCTACATAGCAGTGGGTCTTATCAATAAAATGTGGCGCAGCACAACACGTTGCATTGCAGCTGTTTAACCGCAGCAAGGCTACCCTCAGCCTAGACACTAGCAACTCTGCTGCCTACATGATGCCGTTCTCCTCTCTAGTATCTCTTCATTTGCACTTTTTTTTTCCAGCAATCTTGTCCAAGTATGGATCCACTCAGCATCACAGCCAGCATAATTGCAGTGCTCCAGCTCTCCGCGAAGGTCCTTGGATACCTCAATGACGTTAGGGATGCGCCCAAAGATCGGGCCAAGTGCGCGATTGAGGCCTCGAGCGTGCACAATCTCCTTACTAGTCTGAGGTTCCTCCTTGAGGAGGAAAACGCTAATGTGCCGTGGTACAAGGCTGTCTGTGACCTTGGAGTTCAGAATGGACCGCTCGACCAGTTTAGGCAAGCGCTGGAAACCCTGCAGAGTAAGATAACAGACGGGGGTCGATTGAAGAAGGTCGTCGAAGCGCTAGTATGGAAGTTCAAGAGGGAGGAGATTGCTAGCATACTAGATCAAATAGAGGCAGGAAAAGTAGGCGACACTATCGATGTACACCCGCTAGGAGGAAGGCAGGAAACACCAGGGCCAGATATCCAGATTCAGAACGAG
>NW_006912250.1:0-46018 GCF_000523435.1 Bipolaris zeicola 26-R-13 | reverse complement strand
CCCCCGCCCGTCCCCCGTCCCCCATCTTCCTGCGTAAGTAAACCCACGTGACCTATACATGATATCTTTCTGGTGGGTGCTTAACAAAGACACCACCGGATTCATGTTGAGATTCATGCCCAGCTCGTTTTACCACTTTAGCAGAGTCTCTGTATTTTTTTTCGCGTACATTAGCTTCATTCTTTCTTTTTCTTTTCTTAACAACATGAATCAAAAAAAAAAGCTTACCTGACCAGGAGTGCACTGAGGAATACAGCTTACAATCGTGCCAGGGGCATTGGTGCAGCACGTATTCTGTCGTCGGGTACCATCCGGTGTACAGCAAGTTCCGCATACCGTTGGTGTAATGGTATTCTGGCGCGCCTCGGCTGCTTGGCCTTCAAGAGCATCGAGAGCAGGAGCGGCAGTTGCGAAGCTGATGAGGAGACATGCGAGAAAGGTTTGAGGATGCATCTTGGAGAGATGGTTATTCGTGTGGAATAGTTAAAAAAGGCGGGTATTTTTGGTTAGGATGGTAGAATGGATTGAATTGCGTTTGGAATTTGTAGAGCATACGGAGATGATAATGTTTTGCATACCACTTAAGAAAAAGAGTGTATATAAACATATCTCCTTTCTATTATCCTGCTAACTCACAAACGACTCTGGTCCCCTCCCCCCACTTGTGATGCATTACCTTTGACAAATTCTAGAACTAATAAAGCTTAGCGGGGGTCGTCTTGGTGTTTCAGTCACACATGTTGTAGACGTTAGTACCCTTTAACTCAGTTCGAAAATCAGCTCCCAAGAGCTAATTCTGTGACTTGAAAACTTTTTCTCTGTTGGCTATATAGCGTACCATATCAATTGTCTCAGAAAAGATTGGCAGGCCACACTCCAACCTGCCGCAATCAGGTATTAAAAAAATCGACTTTGCAGTCAAAATCAAAGGGTTCGGGTGAGTGTCAGCGACACCTTTGCTCGAACCCTGAAAAATCGTTCTATAGAATAACATTTTTTAGTTTATATTTGTATCGGAGTTGATAAGAGGATGAACAATAATATCATGAACTCTCTGCTTTATTTTATGATTTTATAAGATAGTGTCCACGTGATGATAACAGTATTAACTCACATCTCCCATTCAAAACTTCGTGTGAATTTCAGTTGAAAAAGATTTAGATGCTACTGCTGTATTCACTCAGCTAAAGTGCTATCCACATCTCAGATCTGTGTGTGATCTCTCCATCCCCAGCCTACACTACAAATCATCTTTCTTTTTTCTTTACTCAAAAAAGCAAAAACTACCTCCGAGCTCATCTCCCCCACCTTGATTCAGTTGGGGGCAAGATAATTTACAATTACACACGTACACTTTGGGCTCGAAAAATCTAGCACAATAGGAAAAAAAGCAAATCGCCTTATGAGCAAAAAGGTAACTGCGCATAAAAAAGCCGCCCAAGCCCACAAACAAATCCAAAGTACGCCCCCGCCCATGTTCCTATTACCAAGGACCTGCTGTGTCCTGTCTCTGCATGTGCTCTAGAGACCAAGACTTAAAAAACAATGTCCAAGGCCAGCTACCAAGCTACGGCTTTTGATCTGCTTCTGTGTCTAATACAAAGTAGAAGGTAAAAGGAAATGGTGAAAGGATGGACAGTTAGATGGTAAGAGAGAGATAGACACAGAGAGTGTTTGGAAACAACCCCAAAAAGGAACAATAGGGAGAGGGTATATACTACATATCCGTAATCATAGCTTGATCGTCCTGGCGCTGACCCTCGGTTACAATGTCAAGGAGACGCGCGTACGGTACGGTAATGCGCTGTAGATCGCGGTGTTTACCTGGATCATGAGTGTTAGCAAGTGGGTGCATTTTTGTATCTGGAGTATATCCAGAAACATAATCGCAAAGAAGAAAACTTACCAAGAATCAAAACAGCTTCCTTCAACAAGTCCTCTTTCTTCCAGCCGCAAATTCCAGAGGGCTCCTTGATCGCTTCGTTGGCGCCTTGTTGTTCTTCATCGTTGTTGTCATCGCCATCCTCGTCGCCAGCGGTAATAAGATTGCCCATCAGACCTCGCAGCAGCTCTTCGATCTTGCCCTTGAGGCCTTCGGCGCCAAGTCGCTTGACATACATGGTAAAGTAGATCTTGTACTCTTCCTTTGCGCCCAAGGTACGGGCGGCAGCGACACGGTTCTCAAGATGTGCTACACTGGCACTGCTCTCAAACGTCTCGTAGCCTTCTGCGGAGACCAGTATCTTGATCAGTCGCTGGAGGTGGAAGGCGCGACCTTGTAGCAGGGATTGGTTCGTCGTGTTGCGCTCGAGAGCGGGTATAATACCTGCTGAAATATTTTCTGGAGAAACCTGGTCGTCCTTTTCTTTTACCATGGCCTTGTCTTGCGACGAGCGGATGTTGCCAACGGAAGAGTCCGTAGAATTCCAGTACTGACTGGTGACGCCCCACCATGGCTCCGACAAGCGCTGCCAGATGTACATATCGGGATTATATGCGTATCCTTCACCGTTAGACATGGCCACCGTTATCCGACCAGCTGAATTCAAGCGTGCAAACACGATACCGGGTGATCGAGTAAGGTGCGGTCCTTGGGCATACGCTGCTATGTCGAGGATAGGGGCCAGTGAAACAGGTGGGTGAGGCGAGGACATGCTCTTCAGGTTCCAGATGTAGCACATGCCAACTGCCGTTATACACATTAGCCACCAGCCTCGACAGTCCATGATGACAGGTTGAGCCTCGAGAATCATGGCGTTTAGTGTCCGCCGGCCTGCGGGTGTCCATGCGTACACGGAACCATCCTCGCATGCTGCAGCGAAAAAGTTTGTGTTGCCAGTTACCAGCAACACAGCTTTTGGCAAAAAGTCCTGCCATAGTGACTGTCCTTTACTAGTACAGGTCAATCTTGTTGGATCATGATCTTGCGGTCGTCCAGTCCGCGATGGACCGCTGGCGTTGCGTGCTTCCAGTATGACAGTGTCTGGTATATCTGCTTTGCCCGTGTTGGCATCGACACCACTCTGCGGTGGCTCACTGCCATCCATAGTTCGCACGATGACACTCCTGACTTTCGGCACCGCCAATCGCACCTGGGCCAAACTAAGCGATGGGTTGACAATAGCTGGCCTGAGTACTTTGGGTGGATCATGCGCTTCGTTGTTCTTTGGCGGCGCAGCAGCAGGTGGAATGAGGCCATTCTCGCTATTGAGTACTATCGCAGCACCTCCAGGTTTTACAGAAGCAGCCAATCTCCGTTCGACCTGCTTATCTTCGTCTCCTTCAATCTCAGCAAACTTTCTCTTGTTACCAATAAGCAAAGTGGCAAGGCCGCCTTTCGGGAACCCATCGTACGGTTTTGATAGATCGAGGATGTTGTGTGGGTTGTCACTCCTACCACCAGATGTTGTTGTCGCGGAGAGGAGCTGTGTCTTTGGCAAGGAAGACTCCCCCACACCTGACGAAGATGACATCAACATTGGCGCTATTCGCTTCTTTCCATCTTTTGTGACTGTCACTCGTTGCTTTAGCTTTTCTACTCTCTGATCCGGAGGGGGCTCAACGGGGGCTGGCGGTTGCGCTGGGGTAGTGGCGGCGGCGGAGGATCCGTTGGTCTGGGTTGTCGTTGTCGTCGTCGAGGGGGTAGTGCCATTTGTTCCGTTTGTGATTGTAGGAGGTTGGACTGCACCGCCATCACCCATCAATGCACCCATCCTGCCCTGAACACCTTTCAATTCCCCGCTCTTGCTGCTCTCTTCTAGGAGTAGCGCATCTGTACCCTCAATGATACCGACTCTTCTACCAGCACCAAACTTGGCAAGCGTCTTCTCATTCTCTGCAAGCGTGGCAGGATATCCAAGCTCGCCCGTCTCAAATACGAGTGTCATGATGCTGCCGTCTAAGCTAGTCGCGTACAGTGTCTCTCCGTCGGGTGACCATGCCAAGTCAGATATCGACTTTCCTGCCAGCTCCTGCGAAATCATGAATGGCCTGGGAAAGCTCGTATTCCAAACACTCAGGCATTTATCCTGCCCAGCGCATGCGACAATGGTCACGGTCGGTTGTGTGATGGTTCCATCTTTTTCTGGGCGTGGCGGATCCCTGTAGAACAATCGTGGGGAGAACGAAGTGACCTCGACAGGCCCTTCATGGCCAACAAGACTAATATCTCCATCCCACGATCCACGCGAAAGAATGGCGACTGAGCTGACCGGTCCGTTTGTAGCGTTCGCGGCGGCAATATGGGCACCGTCTGGCGACCACGAGCATCGGCGAAAATATGTGGTAAGAGGGGAGGTTTGGAAGGGTGCGGTAATTGTATGGTCCAAGACAAAGTTGTTGACCTGGTCCTGCTGAGATGCATTGGGCGGCGGGGAGTTGAATCGGTAGATTTTGATGGTTCGGTCGTCGCTTGCAGTCGCAAAGTACTTATTAGCCGGGTCGAATGTTATGCCCTTGACGTGACTTTGATGGTTGGATAGCGTCTTGAGCTTCTCGAACGAATGGCCTGACCAGACAACCACCTTGGAGTCCAGCCCCACG
The DNA here is from genome assembly GCF_000523435.1 of Bipolaris zeicola 26-R-13. Taxonomy (NCBI): domain Eukaryota; kingdom Fungi; phylum Ascomycota; class Dothideomycetes; order Pleosporales; family Pleosporaceae; genus Bipolaris; species Bipolaris zeicola. Next base: position 41,476 of record NW_006912250.1, on the reverse strand, counting down.
GAGACTAATATCGAGGAATCGAATGACCAGCCCAGATCCTGCACGTCGTTATCGTGTCCTATGAGGCGGCGGATGACGCGCCAGTTCTCAACGGGCGGGGGTTCGTTTGATCCTGCGAGTCCATCAGCAATTGCTCCTCTCCTGTCTGCCATGTGTACCCACCGAATGCCGCGTGTGTGGGCGCATTCTTATCAAGCGCATAGACACATACTATCTTGTCATCTGCGCCGGATGCCAAGTATTTGCCGTTGGATGAGAAGCGAACGGCATGGATGGTGCCTGAATGATGGCTTACGGCCGCGAGCTGCTTGGGCTTGGTATATGTGGGATCGTTGGATTTGAGGATGGCTTCGGTAGACCACACGCGTACGTATCCATCTACGTGATGTGTATGTTAGCTGTGTGTTGGAGCAGCGCATCGCGTAGGTTAGGCCGGGGGATGGATGAACGAACCTCCGGCAGCAGTAGCCAGGCGCGACCCATCGGGGGAGACGTGGCAGCTGTATACTTCAAAGTCCTTCTGTTCACCTGGAATGAGAGCCAATGTCAGCAAGATAAGAGCAGAATGCGAAGTGCACAACAGGGAGCATGGGCAGAGATGGACGCACCGGGATGTGTCAACCACTGTGGCTTGATGAGATGCATGGTCGCGTCAAGATTGCTGACAGCTCGGGCATGCTCCTACGCGACCATGAAAAGATAGGATGCGGACAGCGAGGGCGTGGTGGTGGACCGCGACAGTTGTCTAGCGCTGGCGACGCGAACTCGCAGTCGACGCTACTTGGCAGACGTTTGGGCAGGGGTTTAAGGTTTAGGTGCATGCGTCGATCGAAAAGCGGGTGTTAAACTAAACGAGCGGCGGGAAAGTTGCAATAGTAGACCATCATATTTGTACTAGCGCTGGATATTGTACAAACTATGTAATACCATGACTACCATGCCTATCTCAAGGTCTTATAGGTACACGTTCCTCGGCTGAGCGCGACATGTACGCTCTCCTTCTCCAATCGTCTTATTGGCCATCGTACGTTCTGGTCTTGATGCCAAGCAAGCGACACCACCCCCAGACGCTTTCTCTCGCGGCCCAACCCAATCATCTTACCATATCTATGGTTTCGTCGCCCACATTTCCCATAGCATATGAGAAGCCAGTACTTCCCGTCCATATCCCTGTGGAACGCGCGCCCCTTGTATCATGATCATTAGGCGCTATAAGAGAAACTGAGCGCGCAACGTACAGGGCTTATGCCAGCTACAGTAGGGGACCCAACTTTGACCCATCAGTCTGCACTACAGGTTGATGGCCAAGGCCTTCATTTCGCCTTCTTCCTCTTCTTGAAGACAACGGCTGGTGCTGCCGGCGCATCCCCCTCCTCCTTCTTGACTACCACTTCAGCAGCTGTGGCTTCGGCCTCTTCTGCGGTAGGTATGTCCTTTAGTGTTTTCGTGTCAGCATCATCTTCCACCTCTGCTTTCACACCATCATCTGGCTCCTCCTTCTTCACCTCAGGCTGTGCCTCCACACCTGACTTCTCTCTCTTTCCAAACAAACTCTCAATATCGTCATCGCCTCCCTTGCTGCCTGGAAAGTGCTTGAAAGTGTTTCCCCAGCCTTTTTTCTTAGTGATCAGCTCTCCAGCGGCCTTTTGCTCTTCTTCGTCCTCATCGAGCTGTCTCTTTCGTACACCCTTGTTTAGAGATGTCGCCTTAAATTCACCGTCCTCATTCACTTCTCCAACCACTTCCTCCGATACTGTCTTCCACTCTCCCGCCATCGCTAGGTCACCACGAGCGGCTGTAGGTATCGCAACACCCATAGCCGCCAGTTCCTCCCATTGTCTTTTTCTGTCTTCCAAAGTTGCCTTCTTCTCCGGTCGCTTCTCGAACGTGGGCTTGCCGCCTACGCCAGTCGCGACCGAGGGGCCCGATGAAGAAGATACCAAACCATTCAGCCGCGCGACTTCAGCCTGCGCGCGCGCTTGGTTGCGCTTCTCATTTTCCTGCTCGCGATGTAGTCCTTTGAGACTGCGCTGGATGTTGCCTTGGTGGCGGCCGGTCGCTTCGTGCTGCGCGCGTTCAAACTTTGTGTCTTTTACATAAGTGGAACAGAACTTGCACCAGTATTTTGGCTACAATATTGTTAGTCGCCGATATACAAGTAAGATGGTTTTGTTATGCTCACTGTTGACTTCCAATACTCGGCCATGATGAAGTGTCGAGTGGAGACTGCGACATCACGAAGTCGTCGGAGCTTGAGTTTCGGTGCACGGACCAGGCTCGGTGGTCCGCTCCGCAACATGGGGGGCGCACTGTCCATGATGACATTTCACCATGTCCGAGTGACATCTATTTATTGCATACTCTGATGACTCTTGTATCATCCTTGTTTACGAGCTTAATGTCACTTTAGCTCAATATCAAAATGAGGCTGCTTTTCTAATTTGAATTCAGTAAATCAAATATTACGGCAGGCATGAAATCAGCATCGATATGTAGCAGCGGAGGTATCACACAAAGTGCTGGTTTAAGTTCAGCCTTTCAGGAAGAGTAAGCTTTTCAGTCAGCACCAATTGCAGAGAACTAGCACCTTAATGAGCACCTTGTCGAAACTAGTGTTGACACGACACAATGCACTCATGGAACAATTGCCCAGCGAGCACAACTTGCACTCCAAGGTTGATGTATACACGTATAGCAAATATTCATAGCACGCTCCATACCGTTGTCATACCAATAAATGCATTCCAGTTCATCATTTTACCTCCAATCTATAAAGCTCATACCGACGAAGTAATGGAGAAAAACGTCTAATACGCCCCTCTATCCAAACGTCTATTTTGTTATCATTGGCCATCAATTACTTTCCTTAAAATCAAAACTTTACAGGATACCTCTCCCGTACCACCTTGCCATATCGATATAGCAACGCAGGGATGGGGATAAATGCTACAGCAATAAACCCCAATATGCTATTTCTCCATCCTAGACCCAACTTCTCGTACATTAGCGGCCCGCTGAGCGGCAGGACAGCACCCATGAGACAGCGGAGAAACGACATAGCGGCCACAGCCGACGCAGCGTACTGTGGAAAACAGTCAATCATGTAGGTTTGAAGTGGAGCGTAGAGACCCATGAGACCGAAACCGAATGGGATGAGTGATGCAATTGGAACGATCCAGTGGACGTGATATTGAGCCGTCCAGCCATGCCTATGTATGTATGTTAGTATTCGGATCGAGACGTGAGCAAAGAGAATCATACAAGAAGAACGATATTGGGATCATAAGACCAAAGAATACACCAGCCGGCAACCGCATTTCCGGCTCGTAAACGCCCTTATTCTTCTTCGTAAGCCGGATAATCGTTGCGTCGCTAGTCCTAGCAACGAATGCGACACCAAAGCAATTTCCGACGCCGATGCCCAGGTATGCGAGACCCGTCATTTCAGGAGACCAGCCATATGTATCGATGAAGACGGGAGTGAGACTCGTGAAGAGCATCATGAGGAGGCCGAATACAAAAGATATGTAGAGGGAGCAGAATAGCACAATCGGTGACTTGACAAGCATCTGCACCGTGCGGGTGACGCTGTTGCAAAGACTGCGCTTGACACTCATTACTTCCACACCCTTCTTGTACATCATGATATTCTGGAGCTCAGGCCGATTCAGCTCTTTCCGGAGCCGCAGCGTCTTGCGCTGCAGGAGAACAGGGTGGTACGTCTCAGAGCTGAAAGCGAAGAGACTGCCTGTCAAGACGCATCCCGCAATGAGAATAATCCACATGTTCCAGCGCCACCCGATGCGCTGGGCAATGAAGCCTCCGCAGATGGGACCGATAATCGGGCCAAAGAGGATAGCCAGGGATAAAATGGATACCGCGAGTCCGCGCTTCGCAGTCACAAAGACATCCGCAATAACACCCGTCCCAATGGTGAGACACGGACTCCCACCTACACCGGCGAGAAACCGCATGGCGATGAGACTACTGAGATTTGGTGCGAGTGCGCATCCCAAGGTAAAGCCGCACCAGGCGACGCTCGAGCAGTTGAGCACCCAGTAGCGTCCGTAGAGCTCGGAGAGCGGGCTGAGGGATAAGACGCCGACTGAGAATCCGAGAACGTACACACTGACGGTCAGAGAGGCTAGTATCTGTGATGTGTTGCCGAATTCTGCGTCGATGAAGGGTGTGGCAGGTGCGAGGATAGACGAGGAAATGGGGCTGAGGGTTGTTAAGCATGTTACTAGGATTAGTAGCAGCCACTTCTTTCCCGTGGAGAAGTTTCGGGGATTCTTAGGGTCGTCTTGGAAGTCCCAGCCGACGAGTTTGTTGTCGAGGTCTGAGAGAGGGTACTTTTCAATGAAGATTTCGTTTTGCGTAATGTCCACCTCTTGTGAGGACCCTTTTTCAATGTCTTTGCTTGCATCGCTTTCGACTTGCTGAACTTCCTGGGGTATTTATTAGCTCTATTTTGCTTTGGAGAGATGGCTGATAGCGAATTTGGATAGAGATATCCAATCTTCGTCATGCTGGCACTGAAGTACTAATTGATGGATCTTGGGTGGTCTGCATACCTTTTCGGTCACTTCAGCTTCCCTCTCCGAGTCCGAGATGTACGTATCCGAACTATATGTCGACGATACCGCTGTATCTGAGCCACTGCTAGAGTGTGGTCGATTCTCTTCTGGTAAAGCAGCCATCTCGACAGCCCCAACTATAGCTCTCGCTACGGTATTTTGGGTATCAAATCTTTTGGAAACAAGCTTCTTGGCACAATTGCTTTGAAACAACAGTCACAAGCAGTGAAAGATGCAGTGAAGAATAGAAAAGCAATGCATTCTCAGTGTCAAGACCATTTTATATGGTAACCAAACCCCCCCGTCAAGCAGTGGCCTTTCTTGCTGCATCAAGACACGGTATACAATATGCCATCTCACAGAGAGCATCCCAGAAAGTACCGAGAACATGGGAAGTATTGCCAGAACCAGGCCGGTATCACGGACGCACCGAAGCATGGTCGTTCGCATCAACCAGCTATCATCACGGACGCACCGAACCCATGAACGCACGTTCAACATCTCGACACAACCCACATATTCATCCATGCAGAGAAACGAACGACCAGGATCTCGTACACTTTCACAACGAATGGGTCTCACCTCCGACCGTGAGTGAGAGAGGCGAAAGGCTCACGATACCACTAGGATACACGGTCATGTAATCCGCTGGCACTCGTGCACGAGCAACAACCCATCTAGTCTCACCAAGTCACACACACACGAAACGTACTCTAGTATGAAAAAGGACAGGTTCCCTGGGGCCTAGAACAGCAAGTGACATGCTACACACAACCGCTACAAGTGGCGAGCAAGGATTCACAAAAAACCCCATTCATCACTCCACGATCCAGACCCCGATATTCCCCATCGGATAAAAAACCCCACCCATGCAATAGTCAACAGATCTAGAAATAGCCCGCTTACTGGTTGTGCGGTGGCACCTCCCCCAGCTTTCCACCCATACATAGCCAGCGATTACGGGGCCACCGTCCCGGATGTGGCGGAGCCAAAGTTTAAGGGGACCTTGTCTAGTACAATGTACCCAAACACACGGGTTTATTTTGCCCATGTCCGTGCCACACTTCTTATTCCCTGGCCCGCAAAGCCACAAACACACACAGACCTTTCTGCTTCTCCGATTCCCATTGTCTTTTGCTCTATTTCGCCGTATCGTAAACCTAAGAGAAAGACGCCAAAGAGAAAAGGGAGGAGTAGAGACTTGTATCCAAACTCTCTTTTCTTTGCGAACATGCATTCGACAAACTCTCCTTTTCTTTTTATATTTATTACGATGGAACTATTGAAAACTTCCTGATTCGTAGATTTTTTTTCTCTAGCGTGGCGGCTCCAAGATCGCGAGAGAGCAAGGGAAGGGGGGAAATACTGGTGAAGCTAAGGAAGAAACGTTAGTACAAACTTGGCGTGAACGAGTATGCACGGACTCCCCTCTCACATCCCCTTCGACCTTTTATTTTTTGTTGTCTGGAAGGCTTTGCGGCTGTTCATGTCAGGTGGCGAATAAAACTTAAAGTGCACGTCAAGTGTCGAAGGCTCTTCTCCCCTTTGTTCAGGGTTGTTCGTGACACGTCTCAAGGCTGGTTTGCAACACACACATGTCAAGTATCAACATCGAGGCTCTGTGGCATGTCCGATACATGAGGAAACCGCATCTCCACATGGATGGGGAAAAGAGGATAGTCTTTTCCGCGAATCGCTTGTTTTGCCTGCAGCAACTACTGCTTGGCAGTTGTTTAGTGCTTACCTTCTGTGGTTCTAGAAGGCCAACACCCTAGGATGACAGTCGTCTAACGATACTGTTAGCGTTTGGTATCTGCCCAGACCCAGACGATTCCCATCACTTCACGGAGCCTTAAACGTTGCAGATGTGTTGATTAAACTTTTTTGCCACGTGCAGCTCGGAACATGCCTATCCACACCGACATTGTCTTCGACCATATTCATCCGACATCCATGACACTAACGTACATACAATACTTTGGATAAAAAAAGCTCCAAGGAGCTGGAAAAAAACACAGTATGCCAACAGCGCCAAACAAGCAATCAGTCATCCGCCCTAAACCATTCTGGCGCCGCCCGTTTTTATTAACCCAGTACATAGGAGATCAAGGTAAACCTTGCATATCTTGTGCAAGCGAGTCCTATCCGCTAAGAAGGTCTTTCACACTCATACCCCTTGCGCCGCTCCAACTTCGGCGATCCGTGTTTAGCATCATCAGGGCTTCGGTAGCTTCTTGATCTTCCCGGTCGGCTTGCGGCTTGAGTGCTGGTGATGTGAGGGAGAAATGGGCCGATCCGTGTGAAGAGCCCGGAGCAGCGACTGGCCCCGTACTGGGAGGGCCGGTATGAAATGGATTGCTGAAGTATGTGGCAGTTGGCGTATGAGCACTAAACGCAGGCGAAGGGTGAATAGTTGGCGAAGTTACAGTGGAGCGACTGGACGATGGGGCAAGCGAGTAATGGTGTGGGTCGGATGGTCGCAACGCGGGGGAGGGGTTTGCCGAGTAGTGCCCGTTGTGATCGTGGGGCATGATCGCCGGAGATGTGGTGGTGGAGTGGGTATATACGCTTCGATCTGATGGGCAGATTGCAGGCGAGGCATTTGCGAAAGAGTACCTGGACTGAGAGGGCTGCTCCACGTAGGTAGGCGATACAGCGTCTTCCATTTCTTCGTCCTGCTCCCGGTCGTCTTCATCCTCGTCTTGAATTCGTCTAATAGGCGGCGGGGGCAGTGAAGATGTAGTGGATGATGGAGAGTCGCGCCGTGAGTTTGCAGTCTTGAGATCCGAGACACACTGCTCCAGATAGCGCATGTACTCAATCGATGCCTTGGAGCTGTTAGCGCATGTCGACACATACTATGGAATACAAATACACACCTGCAGAATGGCAAGCTTGTGCATTTCCTGGCCCCTACAAGCCGGGATCATGTCTTTCAACACGCCGAATTCTTCATTCATCTTGGACCGTCTCCTTCGCTCAATCAAGCTGTGTGCCGTTTTTCGTGCAATTTTACGCCCAGCGGCAGTGGTGTTGCTCGCCTGCTTCTTCTTGCCGCCATTGGCAGTTGCGCTTGTCGCCTTTACATTCTGCGATTGCACTGAACCCTTGGGTGACTCTTGAGTATCCTTGGGCTTCATCTGGATGATCTTCCGCGACCGAGTAGGCGGAGGAGGAAGAGAATAGTCGTCCTTGGTGACAACGCTGTGCTGGGCTGCGTTGCTGGAACGCTTGCGCGAATGGCTCGACTTGGACGTCGCTACCGGGGACGATGGCGACGGCGGCCTGTATGAGGAGTCTGAGGCATTTTCGGAGGGACCCGAGGAGCTAGCTACACTGCCTCTACCAGCCAGGGCCGCAGGCGGTAAGTCGAAGCTGCTCTCCAATTGAGGGGCGTTGGCGGCATTTTTGCCTGTAATGTCGGTCGACGGCTGTGGAGTAGGCGGAAGGTTTGGGCGAGGCATGATTGGAGTGGAGAGAGGCTCGCTCACGGGACGTGTCCAGGATGCATCGAGGGGAATAGGAAGCTCGGAGAGTGGCTGTGAGGGGGGACAAGGCGATAAAAACAACGTACGGCGCGCATTATCACAGTCGGGGGGTGTCGCGTGGGCTCTTTTGTGTCGCAGCTTGAACAAGCACGACCACGCGGTGTCCTGCCCCCTCGTGATTGGCTGGCCAGATAGGTCAATCGATGGCGCCGGTCATCTCACCTCGAATGAGAGCGTCACAACGGGAGCGTGGGCGTCGTAATCATCGTCCGTAGGCCTCTGCAAGACCGCATTCTCTACAAAGAGTGGGCCTAACGGCAGACATGGACGAGTTGCAGCCAGCGTTGCTGATGCTCAACCTCAACCTTGAGCACGTGCTCGCCTTTCCCCTCCGCCAGCCGCCCGTTTGCCAGTCGGGCGAGCGTTTTGGTGTGCAGACAAGAGAATTACCCGGAAGAATCGATGAAATCATCCCATAATGCCTATTGTCGGATGGATGGGACACATTGGGGGCTCGTGGACTCGATAGCATGTGAAGACGGTGATCAACATTGAACCCTGAGTTCCTGGTGTTGGCGGACCGCGACTACAATCGCCCCACCATTGGGGCGTGACATTTCAACCCCAGATACGGGCACGTGCTCGAGTCAGGGGTCATGATTGAGGTATCATACATGAATCATGTCTACTTACCTGTCCATCTAGGTGTCTGCGGGTGATGTGCATTATTCCCTCACTATCCAGACTCGAAAAGTACCACTGTGGCTGCCAGTTCGGTAAGGAATACAAAGTAACCTTGTTTTGTGAACAGAAATGGCGCATATCAAAGAGATTGCATCATGGTAAGGCTCTTTTGGTGAATTAACCTCGTCATACTACTCCAAATGGGACATGTCCGTCAGGCTAACCATACCATGCACTCCTTCCTCTACCTCAATAAAGCAACATGTCCGCGTGCCACAGAATTGATACACCGATGGTCCAAATTCCACGACTATGCCATTCCAGTTTAAATGGCCTGTAGATGTGACAAAAAATTGCCTCATCTCGAACTGTCGGAGATGTCTAGCTAAAGCGAGTCCGAGAAGCACAACTTGGGACTAACTTCTTATGTGACAACCATCTCAGTTCCATTGCCGATGCCACATACCTCAAACTACATGTTTGCCACCTTAAATCACGCCACCTAAAGTCTAGAGTAATGTCGAGCCGTCAGTCATGTAACTTTGCATCCTCTTTTTGTCAAGCATATATCCGTTATAGATCTTCCACATGTGACCTTTTTTTCCAGCAAATCACAAAGAGACTATGTTTGACCGCTCTGGAAACCACGATGGAAAGTTTTCAGAATCGGGTGAGCGGCTCCACAAGGTACTCAAACTCCCAATCCCCATGCCACTGCTCTCGTAGCTTCGGTGAATTCTATATACTTACCTTCTACCGGTAGGGTAGGGTACATACTATGCCGCATTCCTCAATATTCTTAATATCCACGAAAAATATTTCACTCAAGCTCTCTTGGGTACAAAGACCGTAATGTGACATGAAGGATCCGTTGTACAGGACGTGACATCAATTATTTGAGGGTTGGGTCATACCCTCATGCGCTGAAAGCAAAAGCCTGAAAGAACTATGGAGACGGTATACATTCTTCCAGATATCGTGCTGAAAACGAGAGGTGTAAGCATTATTCAACCAAATCTCTTCGACGAAAAGCAACGAGGCCATACAAAATATGGCATTCTGATCGAGTGTCACTCTCCACCCCGCTTATATAACTCGACTTCAATGGGATTCTAAGAAATTCTTGATTAACTTACCATGAACTTAGCCTTAAGTCAATCGTTCAATTCCTCCTCCAAGATAAACGCATGTCAACAATCTTCAAATTATTCTTGCCCGCTCATGTACGAATCACTTTGACCCCCTTATGCACCAACCCGGTCTACTAACATAAGAAGAAACACAAAGATAGCATCAATGTATCCACTTTAAATTCTATTTTACCTAGAATTTACCCAATCAATACAAAAGCACTAACCCGAAGCAACTAACACCACTTCCTGCCCTCCTAACTGCTACACAGCAATGACCAATCGTCTCAATCAAACATGAGATTTTGTTTCCGATGTGGACGTAACGTATAGGATAGCAATTGTGAGTAGCAAACCCCTATACTAAAATCTCTAACCCATTCGTTTTCAATCTGTATGAACTTATCAAAGCTCGTATAAGCCAGTATGAAAGACTTGGTGAAGCGATGTGAACAACTAGCAGCACTTTAAAGTCAGTTAGCGACAGCAACAAATATGCATAATAAAGCAAGATATATGAGTGGAAGAATATGTAGGCGTTTTAGACGTGGTGCATATACAACAACGATTAGCTCTGTTTACCCTATAGACCCCCCTACTTCGCTTAAGCAATGTAGAGATACACGGAGCAAGTGCACCTAATCAATCTTCCAACTCAATCACCTTGTTTCTTGAAACCAATTCTTCAGTAGTGTGTAATTCTCAAAGTACTCATCCGAACCCGAGAAATGTGCTAGAATACCTTACTTCTTGTCCATCTTCCTCACATATCTTCCTCTCTTTTCCGCAGCAGCCTCTTCTCCAAACCCTCTTCTATATACATACCAGTAGTAGCAAAACCATCCAAGCTACTGCGCTACACTCCACCTCACCATCTCTAACCCCCCAAAATTTCACTGCAAATGGCAATAGTAGTTGTATTCAACCCGGAGTTGTCACGAACCTCCGCATGTGCACTCGTGTGCAACCCACGATACCTCAGTCTTAACTACATGACCCAGTGTGCTACTAAACAATACTCACAAACACTAGCTTCAGACCCAGAATTCACTGTCTACTTACTTTGTACGTCGTGCCTACACCGCCAAGTCTACCAAGAAAACAGCAAAATCGCATACAAGCTCTGGAAAATAGCCGATGCTATATGAATACCTGTCACGCAGGTTTGAATACTATTTAAAAACGTCGTTGCTTTCTATTTCCTTTATTCCAACCCGATTCCTCATCATCTTCAAGCCACATATTCCCTACCCTACATATATATATACTCTAAGCTACTGCTACTCCCTATACAGACCAAGTGACCCAACAAAAAAAAGTACCTAAGCGCTTATTCCCCTCTACAAAAAAAACAGCCCACTCTAAAAAACTCGCACCAAGCCAAGCGTTTCATCCCGTTTCTCATAAAAAAGACGATAAAAGTCACTCGGTATAAGTGCAAAGATAAGACCTGTTCAGTGTTTATGCTATAGGAACAAAAAGCGCCGTGTTTCAAAACGACCCTATAGCATCAAGCTTGACTCGTCTCTTATTACCGAGTCTTCCGCTGGGTATTTAAGAAAGAAAGTAAAAAACGGAGTTTGTACTTCGCACGGTGACATGAAATAAAAGGGTTCTTTGTTTGGGAGTTTGCGATGTGATGTATATGTTCAAGTTAGAGGATATATGAAGCGGCTATCTCGCTACCTTGATATATCAACAAGATGGAGAAGCAAGCGTTGTTATAGCCCGTTGATCGCTATCGAACTTCGCATAATGCGCTTATATAACGCAAAGACATGAATAGGACCCAATGCTGGGTGTTGTCGGTGTGCGTGTTTAGTCCGGCTTTTGCTGTCGGCGTTTAGCCATGATGCCCGCTGCGGCGGTGAGCGCCTCACATATATATGTAACTAAACAGTGATGCTCCAACAAAAACTGCAGATCAAGATGACATATCGAGTGGATTATAATCCATAAAAGCGGAGACTTGGTCTGGGTTAATCCAAGAAAACTTCAAGTGGGCATTCCAACTCTTTGCAGATCTATGAATCAGAGGAATTTGCGTTTGAGATATCCTACCGCAACCATATGTTAAGGATAGACAACTAGATGTATGCTATAACGTAAAACTACCAAAATGTAGTAACTATATATTTCATGCATGAACATCCCAAAAAAAAATATCCTACCACACAGACAATCTCGGGGTCCGATACCGAAGAAGGAAGAATAAAAATGTCCCGACCAGAAAAAGACGAGGCGAGTAAGGCCGATTTCCCCACACTACCGCGATTTCCACCCAAAAGTTCCACCCCGTATCGCGTGATCACCTGCATAATTTTGGCGCCCGTGTATACTACACGTGTGTCAAAGTTTGGAAAAGTCGATCTTATCACTGATCAGTACCGTAGCCTTTTTCCGGACCGCAGAAAATAAAAAAGAATCAAAAAAGAAAACCAAGGTGCATAGACAAAATCGACTGCCGAAACCTGCAATCTAGTAGCAGCATAACATAGCCCAACGCAAAGAAGGAAGAAAAAAAGAGAGGCTGGATGGATTTGGGTGCGGGGTACTTGTTACCTAGACGGAAAAGGGAATAGAATGAAGGGAATTAAGGCAGCCTACTATGCAAGTTCGGTACTTTGTTTGATAGCAAAAACCTTGAATTTTGCTCGGCGCAAGCCCAGAAACTTTGACCATCAGATTCCGTTTCTTGTCGGGGTGTCACCACTGTTCCGTAAAATGCCGAATACTCATATTGGACTAGGAAAGCCCGTACATACATCACGCGGTGTTGAGTATTGCCTCACTGCTATACCGGGTGGACCCAAGACTAAACATCGGTGAGGCGGCTTAGGTCGAGCTGATGAGCTCCTGTTGTGCGTGTTGGGACACCCAAACGTAATCAATGACTGCTTTTAGTGGCAGCCAAGCTTCATATCAAAGTTGTTGCTTGACACGTGCCGCCAACACCATTTACACCATACAATCTTGCGGTAAAGATATGTAGTCGACCGTTGCGTTTTATCTTTTTCAGCTTGTCGCCATCCCCACAAGTCATATTGCTATTGGCGGCCGGATGTTGGGAAGATGCTCCCGGCAGCACGTATAATCGGGCATCGTGGAGCACAGTCGCTTTGGTGCCGCTCAATTCCCGCAAAAGGAAGAAAGACCGTTGTGCGCATCTCTGCGGGTATCATGTCGATGCGGGCCATGGAGATCTCTGTCGCTTCATTCAAGTTTGCTGAATTATTGGAAGATATAAGTGGGAATTCTTGCAAGAAAAAGGCATGATTGACTGGCGTGGAAGCAGGTACAGGGAATGGGAACCGCCGCCTCGGATAGTAGCGAACGACATGCAGAGGACCTTGACTTTGCTCACCGTCTTTCAGAGAATCAACATTTGAGCGCGGCAACCGAGGGTCCTCCCGTTGCCGGAACAACATGTTCAGCGAATGGATGGTGTTGATTTTGGACTGGTGGCTTGCAGAAACTCGAGCAACATGCATGCTTCAACCTTGCACCTTGCAAATACAGCGGTGGACAAGAAAAAGCTATGACGCAGATACAGGTCCCAACTGTCAAGATGTAAAACTGCTTGTCAATGCGTAATGCTGGTGGGTGAGGGCCCTGTTGCTCGTGTGCTCGCTAAACGAACAAGCTTGTTCCCTTTAGCATGACTCACCGCTCAAAAGGTATTTTTTTGGACCAACAGGCGGCGATCGACTCGTGAGAGGGCGCATTTACAGAAAAAGCTCTAGTGGCTAGAGGCAACATCTACAGACTCAACAAAGCAGCTGATTTTGCCTCGTGATTGACTGTGGGTTTTTGTACCGTTTGAATCGTCGTTCAAGTTGTAGGCGTTTCAACTATGCAGTCCAGGCGGTCAAATCGGGTGTCAATAAATGGCCGGCGGTAACAAGGCCGATCGATAGAGGCGACGCGCGGGGCGAAGCGGAGCCAGGATCAGAGTGAAGGCAGCCATCGGACGTCAGCCTAAGACTGCCATGGGTCGTCGGCGAGAAACGAGTACGTACGTATTGCGCGTTACATGGATCAATTCGTCCGTGATGTTGAGACAAAGCTTCGCCACAGGGGAAGAAGTTATTGAAGTCTCGCTTACGGCGGCATCCCTGCAAGGTAGATCATGGTATCATAGCTGGTGAGAGAGCATGTGACTCGGAGCGCCCATGCCAAGAGAGTGCACCGCCACGCCGCCACACCACCAAAAAATCTAGCTTGCGCAAGCAGTGTATTGCATTCGGAACGGGCGAGCAATTCGTTGGGCCGTACGCAATATTTTGGGTGGTGCGTTATGCAGCTAGACAGCTCGCAGGTAGGCGGCAGCTGCACTCAGCCTGCAGTGTCGTGGCAGACTAACGTCGGCGTCCAACGAATGTGCGACGTTGCTGTGTGATGTCTGCAGACGATAGGGCTGCGCAAACCTGAGCGATGCGTCATAGCGCTTATGGTTAGTATGGATGGGTGTCGCAGTTGCTTCTAGCCCACCCGGTATTTGGGAGGTGCTAGGGAGATGATGGGTCTTTTACGACGACAAGTGTACGGATTTATTCGCGCGCTGCGCTGCATACAGCAGGCAGGTCCACTTGGAGGGGCAGCTTCACTTGGAGACGAGTCCATGACGATGGCGACATGCGAGAGCGGAGTAGAACAGTTCCTGCAGGTCAGGAGGAGTCATAGCAACGCATGATGCTGGTGGATGCGAAGGAATACGCACGGTGAGTTGTCTGATAGCCAAGTGGGACCCGTGAATTTTGAACATGTAAAAATGCTGTGTGTGCGGGCTCGGTAGGGAGGCAACCCGATGAGCCACCAGGATAAGGGCCGATGCGGTCCAATGGGGACGTACAATTCAGGCAAAAATGCCAGTGAGAACTGTGTGCCGAGAAATTGCAAGGAGCATGTTGACGGGAGAAACGAGGCATTGTGCGACCCGGGCGTTGGCTTCATGCGCCCCACGGATATAGGCGTTCCGCAATAGCCAGTCACAGACAAGGTGGGAGGTACTTGCGCTGCGAACTTGCTTTATCAAGCTGTAGTGAGTGTGCGCGGGGAGATCAAACCATGCTGCCGCGAGTATTTGCTTTGCTGTTGACGGATTGCCATCGAATCATTGTGGCCCCGCTGGCGCGATATGCAGCCGTAGTGGGCCCATGGAATAGAGTAGGATATATGCCTTGGAAGAGAGTGCAGTAAGGTCGAAAGTAGCGGTAAACAACAACGCGCGCCACAAGCCAGCAACTTGGGGGGTGAGCTGTGAGACATTGGGGAAAAAATTTTCACGGGCGGGAAATTAGGCTTGGGAGAGTGTGCGAGGGAAGTTCGAGAAGGGATCCGAGCGAGCAGGACTGAGTGCGGCTCTCAAGCGACGACAGGGCCTCCCCTAGTAGGCGATAGGCTTTTCCCCAAGCGCCGCGGGACGACGTTGAATTGGTGGACCTTCCGTTGTTTCGGATGGATGGACTGGAGAATGAGTAGCCGGGTGCCGCGACGAGGGGCACAGGATAGCGTTTGTGCTAGGCAAGAGATGGTGTACCAGAAGGTGGACAGTGAAAAGAATGGTTGACAGGCATCGAGTGGCGCCGCAGAGGGAAACGGTAGATAGATGATGCTGGTCGGGGAGGTGGTCGGTCAATGCGGAATTGGCTGCGTACGACAACCATGTGGAAGTACGGGCGCCGGTGCCAGGGCGTGGCCGGCCACCCAGAGGGCACAGGCAGAATGGGCCGTGCTATCACATCCCATCCGCACTGCAGCGAGCCCAACGCGGGCCTTTGCTGTTGCTGTAGTTGCGGTTGTTGTTGTGATGGGGGGCACTGGCCTGGTGGAGTGAGTGAGTGCGTGCAAGGAGCACCAGCGGAGGTCAGCTCATCAGCAAACAAGAACTGCTGCAGCCCATGGCCGGCTGAGTCGAGGGCGCTGGAAGCTGGAGGAGCTGCTGGCGCACAGCATGTGTCGTGGGCGGGCTTTGGCAGAGGCGGTCCAGGATTACGGATATATAGTAGTGCGAGCAACGTAGTATGTTTCCAATATTACCCACCCCAAACAGAACAAATTCAAAACAGGCTGAGCGCAATGCCGCCCGCTCTCTCCGCCGCCACTCTACCTACTACTAAGACCTCTGTGCACATTAGGCAGCAATGCAACGCCGCCGCCGCCGTGGCCATCGTGGGCGGGTAGGCAGGCAGGCGGGCTGGCGGGCTTTTCTCTCTCGCACAGCCATTCCGTGGGTTGGCGCCACGGCAATGGATGGATGGGGCAGAGGGCAAAGGGGCCGTGTGTGAGATTGGATTGGGTTGGGGAGAGGGCGAGGACGTGTAGGGTTCGGGGCTCGGTTTCCCAGAATACTATACTGGTGGGCACAGCTAGACCAAGTACGGCGGCGAGGCCTGCATGTCAATCTGACCCGGCGACGGGGGAAAGGCCAAAGCATGGGAGCCCTTGGCCTGCACTAGCTGGTGAACGGCGCGACAGGGGGGCTGCGTTAGGGTGGATGGGCGCCCGCTGAGGTCCGCGCGCGGAAGGAGCGAGTGACGGCTCTGGTTTGAAAAGCAGGCTGAGCCCGCCGCCGCTTCCTCTTTTGCCTACCCGAACATTCACCACCCCATTACCAAGCACTCCAGACGACCCCGTCTACACACGCCCACTCTTCAGGATCCTGCTCTCTGGATCCTTCTGGCATACTCTAGCATCCCCTCCATTCCACACCCAATGTGCAGCAGGCCGACCCGGATATCCCCTCTCCTCCCCTCCGTCGCTGCAACCTCCTCCTCCGCCGCACTATACCACCGCGCGCGAAGAACCTCGTTTGCTCTGCACATCCCCAGGTGAAACAGGCACCGGCCTGAGCCCTCGACCCCGCTCCCAAACCACCACCCCCATCGTCCGCCTCGCAGTTACGACTTGGACGCCCTCACCACACCCTCTACAAATATGTACGCACCACAGTATCCCACGCCTCCTCCGGGCTACATGCCCTACGACTACCACCGCACCACGCCGCCCATGTCCCCCGGCCCCGGTACCAACTACTACTCGCCTCGCCACGCTCCTCAGATGGCCACACCACGAGCAAGCCCAAAGGTCTCTGGCCACTCGCGCCGGGCATCCCACGCCGTACCATCGACACAATACCAACAATACACGGCCTCACCCCGAGGAGGAGCCGTGCCCCACTATGGCGCTGCCGAGTTTGCTGCCCCGCGCACCCACGCAACGCCGCGAGGCACCCCCGAATATGTAAGTTATTTCGGTTACACTCTTCCAAGTCGGCATCGCCGCGACTCAGACGTCCCGCCTCTCAAGCGCAGTCATCGCGAGAGGAAGCGTCGTCCGTCGCAGTCGGCGCGTCAGGTCCACACCAGAGTTGTCTACGACGACCGAGGCTACGGCTACGAATGTGACTACGACGTCTACGATTACCCACCGCCGCCGTACGAACAGTACGCGCGCCACGACATGTACCGAGGGGATGCTGATCGCTATTACTATGATCAGGTCCCAATCTATGATCCAGAACCAAAGTCTAGCCGCCCCCGACGAGCCTCTGCATCGACACGACAGCCAGCAGCCTCGCCCAAGAAGCCAGCCCCAACAAAGACTAGCCCCAAGGCCACCGAAGAAGACGCGCGCCGTGCTGGCATCCCCGCCGGCTACTCGTACAAGAACTGGGACCCCACCGAAGAGCCCATTATGCTGCTAGGGTCCGTGTTCGACGCAAACTCGCTTGGCAAGTGGATCTACGACTGGACCGTCTTCCACTACGGTCCTGCCACGCCTCTCGCGGAGATGGCAGGTGAGCTGTGGCTCCTCCTCATCCAGCTCGCTGGCAAGGTCAAGAGGGCCGACGAGACGATGCCCAAGATCCGCAAGAAGGAGAACCACGAAATGGTTGAAGACTTCCTCGAGAGTGGCGAGCGCCTATGGGTTCGCTTCGCCAAGCTGCTCAAAGTATGCGAGGACTACATGTGGAAGGCGGCCAAGAAGGAGAGTGGCAAGGAAAAGCCCGTGTCCATGGGCAAGAACAGCGGCAAGGAGTTTGTCGAGTCCATTTTTGGCCGCGACCGAGAACTCGAGAAGACTGAGAAGCTCATGACTGGAATGCGTCTCTGGTCGATGCGCTTCGACGCCAACTGCGAAGACATCCTACGATACCCGTCCGCCTAGGATCGATACCCCCCCATTTTCTTTTGACTCTCATACCTAGACGCTTTTGCGCTGGCGTTTTTCTGTCTTGGTATACCCCCTTCGATTACCGGCACTGCTTTGCGCGTCACTTTGACATTACTGCGAGATACCCTTTCTTGCTGTTACTAATTGTTAATCTCGCTGCACGTTTTTTTGTTTTGTTTCTTCGTTTGCTTCAGCCATTGTACAACACTACTGGGTCTTTTGCGCATTGGGCGAATCACAGGAAAAAGTCTGCTTTCTACTATGATATCCCCCTTCTCTTGTATCTTTTTTTTCCTTCTCTCTCTCTTCTCAGTTTTCAGCCGGGTATTGCCATTTATTGTTTTAGTTTTCTGCAAGGTGTTCAGGTTGTGTTTTTGGTACTGGGTTACCACGTCTTGTCTTCTAGGTTGGACCATCTAGATTTGGGAGATTTCTTCAGACAGTCTCTATGACGAGACTGGTGCCTCACGGTCAAAACTAGGATACCCGCCATACCACTCTATTGTTATGTAACAAATTTTATTTACTCTCCCCATTACCAAAGCCGTATTTTGCATGTCATTGTCCCCCCTTGCAACTTGTGAATCTCTGTGAGTCATGTTGTGGCGACCAATCAAACCGTGAATGTCGCATTCCTCCCACCCGTTGCGATAAGTTGTGAAGGGTGAGTTTTTTGGGAGATGGGCAGCCCCTGCATGCAGCACGCACAGCAAATGCGAGACACCAGGCAGCCTATGGCACGCCCGAACGGTCGACTGCCACGTGCTTTTTTTCTTTCGTCGCTGCGTGTCCAGCAAAGCCGTGCGGTGGCACAAACTCAGACACACACGCACGCACGCACACACACCTACTCTACCCTACCCTTACCCCTCCCTCCCTCCCTCTCTCCCTCTTCATCTATCTCTTGTTTTTTTGGGGGGGAAAAGTTGAAAGAAAAGGGTTGCCTGGCGTAAATAGGCTTTTGTCGCACCATGATGACTCGCACCCCCCATCACACTCAAGCCAGATGAATCACATCTGTAAGCAAAGCCATGATTGCACGGTCAACCGTTGCGCCTTGATGGCCCCAGTGATTGGCCCTTTTGCCAGCTCCCCCCGTCAGCGCCAATTCTCAGCCTCAAGGAAAGCGGGCATGGAAAAAAAATTGGGCTTGCAAGCCGCGGGCTGGGCCAAAGAAGCAGCATACACATAGTTTTGATGGGTTTGGTGGTTATTTGCTTTTTTAGATCTCTTTCCTTGCCGTCCATCCATCTCTCTCATTACCGCCCTGCCGCTCTTTCTTTTTCGGCTGCCTGCTGCTCTTTTGTGGCGGGTTGGCGCAGGCGGGGCGGGAAGGAATGGGCACCAAGAGAGCGAGAGAGAGAGAGAGAGTTGATGGGCTAATGCATAAACGGTGAGGGAAAGCAAAAAATGGCAACGCAAGCAATCAAGCAGGCAAGCAGTCAAGCAGTAGTTTGCTTGCTGTTGGTTCCTCCTCACCCCCCTTTTTTTTTGGCTGCTGCTGCTGCTGCCTTGGTCCTTTTTGTCCTCTTTTTTGCCTGCTGCCCGCGTGCCCGACTGTCCGCCTATCGCAAACCGTTTTAACCCTTGCACATTTCATACACCATCACGAAATCAAAATGTCATCAATCAGAAGGAATACAAGATTGCGCATTTCCGCCTGAGGGAGATTGTTCAATGTGATTAGTTGTGTGCCCGGGGACGGGGGTGTAAAAAAAGATTGATTGCTCTCTGTTTGCGGGAGGAGCAAAAGCTGCTTTGGGGGGGGGAGCGGGCTGTGTGTGAGTGTGAGGGTGTGGCGAGGCCCAAGGGTCCTTTGTGCGTGTGGTGTGCTTGCTTGTGTACACTGTGTCCTTCGGGCCCAATCCCACCCTCCCTCCTCGGTGTGCGATACCAAACGGCCGCATTCCTTACTCGCTCTCACACACACACTCTCTCTCTACTAGAGGACTCTGACTAGGATTCCATCAACGCCGACGTGCGCGAACAAAGTTTGGTAGCCTCCTACTACTGAAACCCACTTGCGCAGCGCCACAGGCCACCACGGTCCTGTCTGTCCTCTCTATACCTACCCCAAGCAGTCGTCGTTGGTCTTCCAGGGATCAAAGAAGGTTTACCGTGGTCGCGGCCGCATATGCGGCGCGTCCTTCCCTTGCGGTTATTCAGCCTCCTTGCCACCACCATCATCCTCCATCCCCCCCCCCTTGTTGCCTTGCCAAGTGCAAGGATCGGGGATGCAGATTAACAGTGGTCCGACACGGGAACCCTCCGTTGATAACCAACTATTGCATTTACTGCTTTCCTTGGTTATATTTCCGCCCGCACCCCTTTTGTTCCCAGGACATCCTTACGTACCCCCCAGATGCTAGGCTGCAGCTTTGTGCAGTCGCTGCGTCACAACATGCGTTTGTTGTTTCGGAACTGACAGGAACAGCAACAGCAACAGCAACAGCAGCAGCAGAGGGAGGGGGGGTCGCATGGAGTCTTTGGTTTTTTTTGTTGCTCCTCGCATATCAAGACGGGGAAATGGTACGAGATGCGTGTAAGATGGGACAAAGATGTCTTGCAAGGTTTCACCCAATCCGTCTACTGGAACACGCCGCGGCAGTGGCTCTGTTGCTCCGTTCCTGTCCGGATGAATGGCGCGTGTCACATGCCGATGGCAAGCCCGTTGGCCTTGCACATGTTGAACTTGCTTGTTCATGCTGTTGCTCTCGCTCTATCTCTCTCTCTGCGGCTGAGTGTGATGTGGTGGCACCTTGAGTGTGATGATGCCATTGGCGTATGCCCAGGAACGCATTTCCATGCTCTTTCCCTGCTGCTGCCAACCCAAGGTCGTCGCCCACCACGGTCTCTCACTCAGATGACTTGTGCAGCCTATGCAACGCGTCCTTGTCCATCCATCCTCGCATGTCGCAGCGCCATGTCCCGGGCGGCTCGTTGTCTGGTGCCACCAACACGTCTGCATCGCGGCCAATACGCGGCACGGTACATGTCGATAGGGTAGGTAGTACGGGCGGCTAGGGTAGATAGCTGATGCCCTGGCTGCCTCACCAGATGCGAACGCATCTAGCGTACCGACCTAGACACATGTCAAAACTCTGGCCGGTTCCCAACGCTCAAGTCTACCAGCGCAAGACCAGACCAGACCAGCTCACTGGCAAGCCTAGGCCATCCGGTGCACGGTGTGTTTCGAAACGCTTGGCCGGTGCTTTTCCTGTCGTGCATGAACCCCAACCCCGTCCGCGTCACTCTGCTGGACCCCTCTTCTTCCCTTAACCCATCACAGCAGCCCAAGCGAAGCCGAACCTCCATGGCCGGCCACCGACCTCCCGCGCCCTGGCCAATGCCCGCCGCCTCCTCACCCTATGACGCCCCAATGACCCACCTCCGAACCCACTCTCGTCTCCTCCATTACCCCGCAGTCGACCTACCTAGCTACTGCTACCATACTTGCGACACAGTGACCCGCTCCGCGTGAACCGCCTGTGCCTACGCCCATGTCATGCTTCTTTCATCCGACGTGGTTCTGCTTGCTGGCCCAGTCTCGACATTCATGCGCCTTGCGCAAGGGGAGAGAGGGGTAACTTGTTGCAAGACGTCATGCCATGGGCCATGGCTTCATTGCTCCAGCTCCCCCCCCCATATCCTCGATTCACAACTCCTGATCAATACTCTGCCACCATCGAGATTGCGCGTTTTTGTTCCTTCTTTCCTGCTTCCTCATGCGCCTTCTCTCGCCCTCCCTGCTCGGGCGATTCCGATGCCACGCTGTGTGATGAGAGGGGTGGTTGGATCGAATGGCGACGGGCACGTCCTTGGAAAGTGCGTAGTTGGTTGCGAGGGGTCAGCAGGACACGTCTTGTTTGCTGGAAGGGTGTGCTCGGGCTGCCAAACCACAGCGTTACGCGCTGTATGCCGTGCCTTTGATTCGTCTATTTTGCTAGAAATCACAGTTTGTATGTGTAAAATGCCAGCAGTTGCGAGAAAGCAAACCGTCCATTGGTAGTAAATCTTGTTGAGAAGGAGGGGGTGATGGGAAAGACAGCTTTCCCCCGGAGATTCCCCTCTCGCAAGCGTCTAGCCATGCATTCCATTCGATAGACCTTCTCGCATCTCTCTATCCGCGATATCCTAGCACTAAGCATTTACCGCGCAAAAGAGACTTTCGGCATCCCCCGATAACGGGTCACGTTGAAAGTTTCAACAGGGAATAGCGATTGCAGCATCTCAAAAGTCTAAATCATCTACTGACTACCAAGTCGCGCGTTCCACCTCACTAACCCTGTTCAATCCGAGTCCTTACTCAAAATTACTACGTCACCAGGTACAATTGACAATAGTCTGGCCCGCTTAACCCCCTAGTCCACCGAACCGTCTACACCACTAGGTGTGGGTTTGTACCGCAAACCATTCCAAGCAACCCAACCATCCTTGTTTTCCGTAGCCCGGCACGCAGCGCAAGCCAAGGGAAATCCCGCTTCCCTTTCCCTTCCTTCCTTCCACCCCCCCTCCCTCACCCACGTGCTGAGACTCGCTAGGCTAGTTCGCGTCCAAGAAAACTTTCCCGCTTGTAATCACTCTGCATAAGCGCCGAGCGAGGATGATTGACCCCTCCACCCATACCCCTCCCCTCAATCGATCACTCAGCCCCAAAAAACGTGCCACTTACTATACTTACTATCATGTTCCTTGCCCATTGTACCTATACTTCTATGATAGACTCGAATGCAACCCAAGGACGATGCAAAATCAGCCTTGCATCAAAACAACCCCAAAAGAAATTAGCAAGATAAAAGGCTTACGACAGAAAATAGAACACTCTACATCTTCTGCTTACCCGGATCCACCCTTACAAAGAAGCAGTATAGCGTAGATTACACAGCATACACTTACTGTACAAGCCATTTTTCTATTTCCAGCAGCTGTACGGTTACGGTTACATAGCATATATACGTACAACATGTATAGTAACTAGTAATAAATAAAACTGCATGATGCAAACTTTGGCCGCATGCGAACACCCCTTCTAGCGCCTAACCACTCTTTCCCCCCCACTCTCCTTCCCAACCTAACCCCCTCTCAGCTCTCTCAGCTTATAAGAGAAAAAAAAAAGGGGGGGGGGCAAGAGAAAGGGCTAAGGGTGGGTAAAGGTGTGCATCATCATTCTCGTTTACGGTTTAACACACTCTCCAACCTAGCTAATTCCTTCGCGTCGGCACTTAGGCGGCTTGGCGGGGCCTTGATGCGTGGATTACGTGCGCGATACCCACGTGAGGGGTGGGTGGGGTAGCTGGGGGGTGGGGTGGGGACGAGGCTGATCTTGTGAGGGAGGGTTACTTTGCGTGGAGGGTGTAGGTGGGTGGATTCGCTGCTATGTGCCTTTTGGGGATGTAGATTACGAGCTAGGGTTGTAGATTGTATTGAGTGTTTTTTTTTCAAGAAGGGGAAGGAGAGCGGGGTGTACGGGTTTAGGATAATTACGTAGTCAGGTGTGAGGATAGGGTTTGGGAAATATAGTAGTATTGTTTTGTTTGGTTTCTCTGAGTAGCTACTACGTATGTACGAATAGAATTTGTCTGAACATCCTTCAGAACAACGCTTTACGCTTTCCATTAGGATACTATTTCATCACGCCTGCAGGGGCAGTAACCATACTACTATGTCAACATTCCCATAGGAAGTACACATTATCCAAAAAAAATTTATCATCACAGATTAGACTGGCGTCCCTATCCCCAGACTGCTCACAATCAAACAAAGTATAAATGAAGTCTTTTTTATCACGACTTCTCGTTATACTAGCAATACGTTTAGGAAAGTAAATCACACGCTACTCCATCTCCATATGAGAGAAGTAACCTCCAAGCAACCTGATCACATACCCAGAACTCTATTATCCATCAACCTGAGGCATATGAATCATCACTTTTGCTTCACTCTGCAACCACTCATCAACTACCAAGTGAATGCATAACCTCGCACCTTGAATCCTTGAACCCATGATGAAAAACGAGAGTAATCACCATGCACAATCGATTGTTCTTGCTGCTAAGTAAATCGTTTGCAGAAACCACCAATATACATGTAGTACAACTCCGTGCATACGTATACAACGGACCCAGCGAAGATATTCAAGCACAACACAATCACGACACCTCAAGCAAAGCAGTCGTGGCTACAAAACCAGTGGATTGTATGATTTTGATTTCAAAGACACATAGCCGCCACAAGAACTCCCTCCCTCATAATCCTCGTCAACAGTATGCTAGTTTCCTAAACGACTTATCCTACCTTTTTGCTTTCATTGCTTCCTCCGCCCCACATAGTGGACTTGCCATCATTCACCCTTTCAACCGTCTATGTACCTTGAATCCAGAAAGAAAAGGGAGTCGTACCTATACGAGCGACACCACGGGTGCCCAGACTGGCGTATTAGTCTACATACGATATCCATGTTGAATGAGAAGTTCCTGCCCGTTAATCACTTCAAGCCACTTCCCATGCCTGATAGGAAATGCTCAATCAAAGCAACGCTTAGGCAGCACTTTCCCGCAATCGCTGTCGCTCGTCTTCATTGAGCTGGTTGAATTCATCAGCGAAGCCCGGTGAGGTAGCAGCGCGCTTGAAGAATTCAACGAGGAAACTCTGTGTCTCGTCGTCGCGTTGACGACCACCACCGCCAGGCTCCTCAGCAGCGAATGCCATGAGTTGCTCTTTGCTGAAGCCACTGCCAAGATCGACAAATGGGTTGGGCTCGTCTTCCCAGTCACCATCGTCTGAGCCTTCCTCTGCGAGGTCTGCAGCAGCAGCTGCATCGAGATTTGCACCAGAGGCCGACTGGAGCTCTACTATAAGAACCTTGAGGATCTTGAGGGGCGCAGGTACTATTGTATACTTGTCAGGATCTGATTTCCTTGTCAGTGTGTGGACGGACCCGGGAGGGATTTGCGGCACTGAATTCTGCAATAGTGGCGCAACAGCCTACACACACTCTCCACAACATGACAATGGCTAAGCAGCAAAGGTTTAAGAGATACTTACTAGCTTTGGCGCGACTCCTAGTCATAATACGGCCATCGGTGTTCGGCACCAAATCGCCCTGTACCTGGACTTGTGCAACGCGAGGATCCTTTAGATCATATAGTTTCGAGAGAGCAATAACACTAGAATGATAAAGTCAGTGACCACCCATAAGGCTACTAGATGTAGGGAAAGAAGCCTAACGTACTTTTGCCTAATCTCATCGTAGCCAGCAAAGTTGATCGAGTTCTCGAGCCACTTTGCAAGCACGACTTGCAGTCCATTCTCGCCGTCGATGTCTTGGCTAGCAAGGAAGTCCACTACTTCAGAAGCATGGTTCAAGCTCAAGCGTGCAAAGACAAGTGTCAGGCTCTGAATGAAGTTCGCCTGACTTGCTTGCGCCAGACGTACCGCGACACTCCGTAAGAGCTGTTCCAGGTAAGGGCCAAGTCGTTCGTGACCAGCCTTTTCTACCACTTCAGCAGCAAGGGCACCGACCTCGCCAGCAGCGTGGTCACTGCATGATGATAATAGGCGCGAGACAATAATAAGAGCCACCTCTAGACCAGCCTTACCGGTGTCGTCTCTCCACTCAAATAGTTGGTGGTGATCGTGCGAGATGATGTTCTTGACCGCAATTGTAGCAGACTTGAGTAGCTCCTCGTCAGTGGATCCAAGAAGAAGTCGTGTGAGTTTTGGCATGGTTGTAGCAACGAAACCAGCAGGAAGCGGCTCAGGTCCATGTTCAGCAAGCACAGCAAGGAGATCGGCAGCGAAGTTGCACAGAGCATTCTCTTCCGTCAAGCTCCCAACATCGAAAGCTCCTGTGAGTGATGGAAGAACCCTTGCACAAAGCTGAATATACGCATCGCCTCCCATACGAGCAATGGTCTCTGTAACCTCCTCAAACGCTTCAACAACCAGCATGGTCAACTGAAAGTTGGAGGCTTGGTGGCTAGCCACTCGGAATAGCATATCGAGGCCGTTGTCCGTGATGCAGATCCGAGTGTCGATGAGAATAGCGTCTCTCAGGGTCTCAACCAAAGTGATCATGATATCGTCACCGTCGTTGAGTTCTGACATGTCCTGTGCGGCAAGGTAATTGCTAATCGCCAATATGATCGGGCTTTGTAAGGGCTGAGTAACCGAGTGTGGGAGTGCCTGGAGGTAGTGTTGTAGAGCTCGGATGCAAGAAACCTGGACAACGTCGGACTCGTCATTTGGAATAGCCTGCAGATTCGCCTCGAGGAAGGATGTAGCTAGCTGTTGGAGAGCGTCTCCAGATGTTCTTGTCAAGCTTCCAGCGACCAGGTAGCCTCGTGCTCGAAGGAACGCATCAGGCTGCTGCATAGCGTAACGGATGAAATCTACGTAGCCAGTCGCAGCCTCGGGGCTGATTTGCTTGTCCACGTCCTGGAAGTCGCCCAGTAGTTGGTTGAGAACGTACAGGGCGGCCTCTTCTGCTTTCCAGCCTTTTGACTCGGAGTAAAGCGCTCTGGTGTAGGTCAACAAGCCATTGACCGTAGGCTCTGTCAGCCATTCACCGAGCTTGATAACGAGGTCTCCACAAGCCGTTCGAGGTGTGTAATTCGCTGTAACGCTAGTCTCCTCACTCAAGAAGATGTTGACATCGACGTCCCACAGTCCCTCCTCTTCGGTAGTGATTTGTGCGTAGGCCACGGCCAGCTTCATGACCTGAGTAACCCAAGAGTTCTCGGGTGCCTGGTTCTGAAGTTCCTGTTCGAGCTGACTGCGGACTGGCGGTGCGCGAAGGCATGCTTGCATAAAGTCTAGCTCTTCGAGAATGAGGAAATCAAGGGTGTACGGGAGTCCATCGGCGTCTTCCAGCCTGCTCTGGCGGTCTTCTTGTATGTACATGAGAGAGTATGCGGGTTCGAGTAATGAAAGTTCTTGCCAGCATGCTTGGAAGAGAACGATACTTTGAGGCGATAGAATAGCGGGGAAGATGGAACGGATGCGCATGAGGACCTGTAGAATGTTCAGTATTGCGACAGGCGCTGGTCTTCATTCTCCATGACGTACCTTGACCACTTGGAGCTTCAAAGCGATCTGACCCTTGTACAGCGTGGCATTGGGCGCATCTTGCTCTTCTTCCTCAATTGAAGGCGGGCCTGGTAACCTCGTGTTCAAGACATTGATAAAGAAAGGCATCCAGTCCTTGAGCACCTCGTCGGCAAAATTCTTGACCATGGCCTTGTGATCATCCATGACCATCTCGAGTATGTCAAAGCAGCCGTGAAAGACCTTGCATGCTAGCGCCCTCAATGTCGGCTTCCTCTGGTCATTGGTAGCCACATCGTATAGAATCTTGATCATCTGCGGTGCCACGCTGAAAAAGGTAGTCTCGTTGAACGAATCCTCAACCAGCTCGCCAAGCACCCTGAGGGCGCCGTGTAGTTGGCCTTCCGTCGCATTGGGTATCAAATTGAGCAGGTTTTCGAGCAGGTCGGGCCATTCGATGGGGTAGTCGGCGGCTGCGATCTTGCTGACGACGAGGCCTGCGGCGGCCTTGAGCTTGCGGTCGATCTGGTCGGACGTGGCGAGGGCGAGCAGCTGCTGTCGTAATATAGCTTTGTTCTCGTCTGTGATCAGGACCTGTCCCTTCCAGCCCTCGAGGCTGTCACTCCATCCTGCCAGGACGAGGTTCTTGAGATACAGCAGGGCAGCCTGGCGGATGTTGAGAGGCACGCTCTCATGGCAGGATATGCCAATCAGGCCCAGCGGGAGCTCCTGGTGGCCATAGAGCGAGAGCAGCTGCTGTTCAGCCTGTTTGCGCGTGTCCTCTTGGGCCGTCTGGGTTGCGGAAAGCAGCTGCACTAGTTGGTCCTCCATGGTCAAGGTCAACGTGGGGCATGCGCGTACAGAGCTAGTCAGCACGTCTAGCGTTGCCCAACTCGGTTGGCGAGAGGAACTGTTTGGCGGGTGACGCGTTTGTTGTTGGTGTTTGCTGGGCGACTGAACCGGAGGAAAAAGAACGCGCTCGGGGATGCGGGGCAGCTCCGTGAATCTGTGTGTAGCGGGGTGGCCAAGCGGCTGCTGTGGCGGGAGAGCAGTGTCTTGACGCCTTCACCTCGAGAGTAAATACAATACTACTGGATAGAGAAAATTAAGGCTGAGCATATGGATAAGGGCTGAATTGAGTGGTGGCGAGGTGGAAGACGACCAATGGCTTCACCTGCACTGGCTCACTGTGCAGAAGATTCGTCATGACACCTCCGGGGCGAGTAGAAACCAGGCACTTGATGTCTCCTTCTCCCCATCTCAATCACCCAAGGCCAGGTATTACCTGCCACGCTGTTATCCCCAACAGTGCCAGGGGCTCTCGACACAGCATTCACACGACAGTCGCCATACCGTTCAGCCACTGCACTACCAGCCCTGCCCGCCTATGCACGCCTACCGACGCCTATCGATAGCCTAGCGGCCTTGACACGCGACGAGACGCGTCTGCGTCATGCCCTTTGTCCACTATACCCCCACTACAAGACATATGGGATAGACAAGTCGGAACGCCTGCTAGGTGTACAACGCCCTGTCGAGTGGTGGTTACACTGCCTGTCCTGTTGTATCCGAGCCCGCCATGGCCCCAACTTATCTCGAGACCCTCGACCACTTCACCACCTTCCTCACAGCCTACACACATACGCTTCTCTACCTACGCACCCTCTATCCGCGCGCCTCGTTTGTCCAATCGCGCTTCCACAATACCTCCGTCTTCCAGTCACGGCATCCGCTCGTCTGCGAATGGATAACCGACGCCATCGCCGCCGTGGGCGAGGAGCTCTTGAACGGCAGCGTCGCTAGAATTGCTATCGTAGTTTTCAGCTATGAAGGCGATCAAGCAAGTGCAGCAGGCAGTGCAAAAATAATGGAGCGATACATGTTTGATGTCAGTAGCTTCCCAATCGTGGACAAGGGAGATCGCAACATGGAAATTGAGTGGCAAGGAACAACACCTGATGTGTCCGATAATGAAGACGAGAGTGGCATCTTGAAGCGAGGAAAGACAAAGGCGTTGGATACGGATGTACATGTCAATCTCTCTGAGCAGTTTCGCGCGGCCTTGATTGCCCTTACCACACGCACATCCACGCTCGCTCCTCTACCGCCCAAATGTTCCTTCAACATTAGCATGGAGCTCAAAGATGAAGGTGATATAGATCCGCCAATCGGACACCCACAGCCGTGGATCCCAGTCCAACCCAGCCTACAGAAGACGGGCAGAACGGCAACCATCCGAGAAGAGTTGGAGGAAGAAGAGTTTGAGAGCGGCAGGCGGATAAGAAAGGAGGGAGGGGATTTGGGCGGTGCAAAGGTAACGCCCATACGCAGTGTGCAATTAGGCGTCTTGAGATTCGAGACTTGGATAGAAGAGGCAAAGGCAAAATTGCAGGCTGATAGCACAAAGACGAGCTTTGCCAGCTCAATATAAATGGAACCAAGATAATGCGCTGTACATTTGTTGTTTCATTAAGTAAGAAGTCTGCATCGAAAATGATTTGTATGTGCATTGCTCTTCTATACATCTGGAAAAGAATATTGTGAGAATTAGATTCCGCGCTTACATATCTATATTTTCAAAGCTCTACAAAATTGAATGTACATGGTTCCTCGATTTCCGTGTCTGGTGGTGTGTGAAGTCGTAGTAGCAGCCGCGGGCGTCCTTGGCGGGATCACTCCCAACAGCCGATAAAATCATAACATTCGCGGATATGACAAATCCATCCCGTTTTTCTGGCACATACGACCATTGGAAACTGAGAGCTAGTTCTCCTGCCCGACCCGCCGTCTGCCAAGGTACTGTTTTGAGGTTTTTGTGTCGCGTTTACAGGATACGGGGACCGGTCTGCCTCGCGAACACCAACATCGCTAGCCAATTAGGGCGAATTTGCTAACTTTCAGCTGCACACCATTTTTAGAACAAATGCCAAACTAATTATATCTATGTAAGCTTACCCTTCTGCTTATTGTTACAATATATCAAAAGCTGCGAGATGGGGAAAAGAGCTTGCAAAGTTGACCTTGAACTTCTCAAAGAACGCGCTCGCCAGGAAAAGGGAACGAAACCATTAACTGCTGCAGATGTACAGAAAGCCTTGAACAAATCGGCCTTCGAATCGTATCAGTACAAAATGAGGCTGTGGAAAGAGTAGGTTTGAATTGTATCTTATCTTCGCTCTTCACACTAATATCTTGCAGGTTCGCTAGAGACGTTCTTGATAAGCCTTTGATTGAAGATGGCTTTATTCAGGCACCTACTACACTGCATGTACAGCTGTACCTGGAATGGTTCGCACAATCGAGGACAGGACTCTTAGAGAACAACGTGACAGACGTCACCGTTCGCAATCGTCTAGCCTGCCTGAAACGGGCTGTGAAGCTCCATACCCAGTACCAGTACACTCCGCTCCAGAATGCTGAGATTAACAAGTACATTGCAAAAGTTCTGGTTTCCGGTAAACTTGTATCAACAAGTGCCTGCTCAAAGCCGCTCGCACCCCTAGCTGTGGCTGAAGACATAATCCGATTTCTTTTCACATGCGACGAGTACAGGGGGCTTCACTTTCGATTGCGCAATCAACTAGCATTCGCGATCCAGCTTATGTTACTAATTGGTGTTCGGCCTGGCGAGATTATCGAGTCAGACGCATGGCACCGATCGAACGAAGGTTTACATTACAAGGATATTGAGCTCATTCACCAACGGACTGCTACATACCAAGGATGGCTCCTCTGTGTAAAGTTGAGGAACCATAAGGGGCATCGGAAATACAAGAAGCACGCGTGAGTTTCTCATAAAGCTTCAAGCATTACAACTAATGTTGGCTAGGCCAACCATGGTCTTGTACGAGGAGCCGCTTATGAGATACATGTGTCCGGTCACATGGTTTCTCTTCCTTGCCTTTGCAGACGATGTTTTCCAGAATTTGTCTTCACACGAAGATCTTGCTAAAGCAAGGCCCCCAGCTGGAAGCTCCTTGTACCGAGCGAGGTACAAGAAGGATGCTTTGGACCGCCCAATTATGCGGAATACGCGTGCGGACGGGACACTCTTTGCGGACGGGATATGGACTTATGATTGTTTCAACACTGCATTAAGGGGGGTTGGACAAAGAGCTGGGTACAAAGAAAACCTCAGCGCATATTGCTTCAGGCGTGCCTTTGCACATGCAGTGCAAAGTCAGACCAGTCTACTCTGCAGGGTTTAGATATGCTGATCGTATTCAGGGAGAGCGACTGCACCGCAACTTCGAACGCTGTTAGGCCACAGAGGCGAAGAGACCGCGCAATACTACGTCTCAGGCTTTGTTGGAATAGACAGCCAATCGATAATACACGAACGCGAACAACGCCTGGAGCTTTACAAAGACTCTAGCTCCATGATGGCGAACAGGAATCTACTGGCTCCCAAACCCCATGGAGCCACCCTGGTTTAACAGCCTTCTGCAAGGACAGATCAGCTTCTTCAAACCCTTGAGGCTCTTGGGGAGGAAGACGTAGAAATAATTGCAACGAGACAGCTCTCAGCAAACCAGGCCTATGAGCTCCGAAGACCAATAAGTACACATTTACAGTCACCGAGTGCACTATATGCGGCGTTATACAGCGAGATGCTGTCTTCCACTAAATTCCACCTACAGCAGGCATTCGTGTATTGAGCATTGATGGTGGAGGAATTCGAGGCATTGTACCCTTGAAATTCTTGGAACATCTGGAGAAAGTCATGTCTAGCTTCGGTTGCTCAATCAAAGACCACTTCGACTATGTGGTTGGTACTTCGACCGGTATGTCTAGCATACTATGGTGCATCCAGTTCTGATTTTTATAGGTGGGCTAGTTGCAATGGGGGTTTTCCTACTTCAGTGGGGGGGCAAAGAAAGCTATCCAGGAGTTCGAGAACACAGCTACTGGAACGTTCAGCAAGCAAAGATCAATATTGTCCACAATTATCAACGATGGCAAGTACGATCCGTCAGCCATTGAGAAAGCTTTCGAGAAAGCCTGTAGCACTCCAATGAAGATGTTCAATCCGCTCAGAACTGAGAGCAAGGTCGCCGTTACGACTACTGAAGTAAAGCGTTCTCTCGCTCGACTTATCGCGAATTACAATGGGGGGGCAAGCGCCCGCCCACCCTAGGTATGAACCCTGAAATCTTTTAGATATCCTTTACTAATCTCTATCCAGGCTATGATGTTGAGCGTGCTCGTCAAGCCCAAGATGATGTTATCGTTGGGCAGGCGTGAGTCAAACTTCTCGCTTCACAATATCTTGCTAACTCTCTAGGGCCACTTGCACATCAGCGGCGCCTGGGTAGATTTTCCAAGTAATTCCTTCCATTGAGCCACTCTAACTTAACAGCAGGTATTTTCTCCCTGTGAGCATTGGATCTATGCTGGTGCAGGATGGTGGTATCAAACATAACATGCCTGCAAAACTAGCAACCTGGGATATCAAATACCTTTGGCCAGACCGACCGGACCCGGACTTCCTTCTATCCTTAGGGACCGGCACTATGCTTGAGACATTAAGTAGCCCTCGAATTCAATCCGGTATGTGGTCACGCATGCTCGAGTCCACTATGGTTGGACGATTTGTGAAACGCCTTTGGAAGATTCTTATGGACAGCATGGACGCTCAAGCTGCATGGGTTGAATTCTACAACTCATTGTCTCTACATCCACGACATTGATTTCACCGCCTGAATTTACAGGTTCCTGGACGGGAGCCGAGTCTTGACGATGCAACCCAGATTTCTACTCTGAAAGAAAACACAGAGCAAACAGTATCAGGACGAAATGCCGCAGTGACGGCAGTCGTGGATTACATGATATCTTCGATGTTCTATTTTGAACTCGACTCTTTGCCAAGGTTTGATGGGCGTCGGTACTCTTGCGAGGGCTTTGTCTACTGTCGACTTGATCTTCCTCGCGATGGACTTTACTACTTGTATTACCAGCTTGCCACAACGTCTTCGCATTTTTACATTCAAGGGAACCCAGTCCGATGCGTCAAGAGTATACCGCAAGATTATTTGCCTTTCAGAAGGCGTATCAACTTTACAGTCAACAAAAGAGACGAGGTGATCGGCATGTCGATACGTGGCATTACCTCCAAGCCACGAGAACTGAGCGGATATCCTACTACATTGGATAAGCTCATATCCCATCAGCGTCTTGAGGGTCCGTTTGGAACTATAGATCATTCAGAGTTGGGACTTGAGAGGCCACTGCCAGCAATACCATATAAGCGTGTTAGATTTGCGCATGGTAACGAGCTCGGATCAAGGAAGCGCGCTAGAATCTTGTAGATATGCATCAGCTTTGAGTTTTGTACGATGCGAGCATCCGTACTATTCAGAATTCGGGCTTCAGACACTGTATATCAGTAGGATTCTCATTCGTATAAGTAGGCTGTTACCAAGATGCTGCATTTCATGGGATTGCCCAACTCGACTATTGGAGTTTCCAGCCTGGAGAGGCTCTTCTTGGGTTATCGATGGAATTGGAAAAAGGAAATGTTTGTTCTTGGCCCTGGGGAAATGCTGGACAGCAACATCGATCAGAAAGTCTCGTCGAAAATCGATGATCAACAGGATTGAAATATCTTATCTTTACGCCTCTAACATCGCACATGGTGTTTCTAGTCAAGTTTGACTTAACGAGTTCTAGAGCAAGTTTGAGAATAAGCAATGCGGACTTTATCTACTGATACGAGGTCCTTCTCCACTAGCTGCTAAAGTCAACACCAGGTGTGACACGGTGCGTGAGTAGAACCTGTCCGAGATCTTCATATCCAGCTGGTCCCTCTATTCTTCCTTTGTGTCGCAGATTGGTCCGCCAGAGGCATTGGGGCAGACCATCACGCACCCTTCCGTTTCATGTAGGGACGCCTTGTTCATTATCTTGTCATCTGGCTCGATGCTGCTGTTATGGAGCAAGCGGAGCTCAGGATGCACTGCTTCAGGCATCATCGAAGCTTCACCGGTTGTTTTGCCCCCCTAAAGCAAGTGTACAGTAAAGAGATGTTGAAGTCGTAAACTCAGCAAGCTGGGTAAACGGTTCTGGTTGGTTCTCGGGTCGACGTATACGGTTACAAGTGCTCGTAGGGCGTTGGGGGTTTGTGCGAGTGAAACAATTCTTGCACGGGTAGCAATGAGTAGTAATGTTACGCTTGGTCTAGCTCGAGAGCTGGGTGAGCATCAAACACAAGTGTATTGTCCAGTTGGTAACTGAGGTTGAACACGAACTGTAAGAGCTCGCATTCCTAATGACTATATAATAAAGAGATACATAGAAAATCCTTTGGCTCACCGAGTTGATCGTGAGCCACCACGTGGGGTCCACCTGGCTCGACTGCCAAGGAGTGGGTCAATCACGTGACCTGTAATAAACTGTGCCGTCACCGTGCCGCACGGGAGAGCCCGTGTAATTACTGCGCCAAGTGCTTCAGCATTCGAAGGGTGTCAGCATCTGGTTGGCTGGTATAAAGCGATCGTAACACCTATCAGCGCTCACTGTTAAGGGTTAAAGAGGCCTGCTAACGAGTTTGCATTCGTCCTGACTATAGAAGCAGAAAGGTAGAGAGAAGAAGAGAATACGTCTCTTCTCATACGAGATATATCCTAGTGCCAAGCTAGGAGCTAGTCCTTAAGGAGCGTACGTATTTATATAAGCACGTACGCCCTCTATGTAGTCTTATATCTTAAGGGCTTAGCCCATAACACTAACTGTTACAAACGGTCTCTACGAAGACAATGCGCTAGATCCAATAGGGACGGAAGCGCGGGATGAGTATGAAACGGAAGATGCTGAGATGTGGCACGGTGAGGATTACAACCTTGGGCCCGAAGCGGACCACAACCTGACCACGTGACGGGTTAGCGAGTTAGTGACCTGCCTTGCTACTAACCCACTAACCCACTAACCACCCACATCGTGACGCATATAAGCAGGTCATTGAACATAGTTAGCATCTTCGTAGTCAAGGATACATTCTTCCTGAGCATATACTTCCTCCAATAAGTATCGTTGTCTTATGAGAGAAACTTGTCTACGCTTACTCAATCGCGATACTCTTCTACAACCATAACATCCCCACGGCTTACACCTTTAGGACTAGCTACCATAGGTAACGTAAGAACGTCCGTTACACTAACAAGATCTAGGCCCAATTAACGCTGTTTCGCAATCGTACTCAAAAGTACCAAGGATTGTCACCTACT
The DNA here is from genome assembly GCF_000523435.1 of Bipolaris zeicola 26-R-13. NCBI lineage: Eukaryota > Fungi > Ascomycota > Dothideomycetes > Pleosporales > Pleosporaceae > Bipolaris > Bipolaris zeicola. The sequence goes on along the minus strand of NW_006912250.1, from coordinate 6,155 downwards.
CTAATAGTTAAGATCGTTAATCAGCTGCATAGAGGCCAATACTACTACATAGGCAGACGTTGTTAGCAGCCAGAGTGCTACAGCTTAAAGCGTTAAATAAATCAGCCTCTAAGCGCACATCACAGAAAAAAAAGCGTGTTTAGAAGGGTAGAGACCTGTCAAAGGAAGAGGCAGAGGACTTAATAGCCCAATACGACGTTGAGGCGCAGGTTGAAGGGGAGAGTCGTAAGGGTAGAGTTCAAAGAGGTACAGGCAAGAGGGGTAAAGGGCACTGTAGGCTCTACAGAAAGACTAGTCATAATTCGCACACGTGTAAGAAAGATTTAGTAGAGGTCAGCAATTAACATTCTGTATTGCAAGCTACAGTACAGCGGTGTGGTATTGAACTGTTGCAGTTTGTAGGCCCAACAGCTTGTTGAGGTGGCGCGCTCGCCTAGCCGGCACACTCGCTATGTACTCACGTTAGCTTACTTATAAAGAGTTAAAATAAGAGCCGCACTTACGTTAAGAAAAAACTTGATAATACCTTTATGTATTTACGACTTAAACGTAGACTTAATTGACCCTTTAGAAAAGAAGCTTCCAAGCTGCCTGAGCTGTAAGTCCTGCTACTGCGAAGGAGCTTGCAAGCCAGACTGGGAAGCGGATGCTAGGGTTGTTGGTAGAAACGTGGATAAGACTGTGTACCACTCTCAGACCTACATACGCCCACGCCAACCCAACCGTGCGCTTGTCCTTGACGTCCAAAAAACTCAAGCCGAGAACGACGGCATAAAATTGAGTGGGTTGTTCTAAGAGATTGTTGAAGTTGTCAGCCGGCCATTGGACGAAAGCTGGCAATTTCTCGGCTTTCTGCTTCTTGACAGTTGCTGGATCGAACGTAACACCATATTTCGAAAGAGCGGGAATTCTGCGTTTGTACAACAGAACTTCAATGGCGAAAGTCCAGACGTTGAGGCCGACGAGGGGCCCGAGGAGAGGCTTGTTGGTCAGGAGAGCGGACATTGCGGGCGTTGGGATTCGGCGAGGGACAAAAACGTATGGGATCGTTATTTTGGAATTTAGAGGAATTAGAAGTCTTGATGCTGGAGATGCATTGGTGCGAAAAGCGCGAATATATAGGCTCGCTTTCTGCTGCGTCATTACAACGCGGGAACGGCCCGACTTCAATCTTTGTCTGATGACAAATTGGTGGCTCTGATCTGCGGAACTGGGATTTTTTCCCTGGTTCAGGGAACACGAGTTTCAGATGTAACCATTTTCGTTCACGTATACCCAAGCTAGTCCATGCTCAGTTCTGTAGTGTTGTGTACAGTCAGCACAGAAGTCATTGCAATTGCAATTTACCGCCACCATCAATGTTGAGATTTACCATGAAGACGCTCCAAAATAATTCATTCAGCCGTAGCAGGGCAGAATGCATGACGCTAAGCGCTGCGTTGGGTTGGTGACGTCAAACGCGCGGAGGTGTTCCGAAAAACCTGTACACACCGGTTACCTGGGTCCGAGGAATCTTCGGCATACTAGACAACCTCTCACTCGTATACTAGTTACCAAAACTAAATCTCATGGTAGATTGAAGCTTGATCATAGAATCATAGTATTAGAGGATAAGTTGTTTATTAAGGTCTGGTTATGTTGCCATATCTTGTTATCTTCTCAAATAATCTTTGACGGTTTCGCACGTAATTCCCCTCTTGTAGTTGATTGTCTGCTCAATTGGCCAAGCAACTCCGCGTCCAGCTGCAAACACGCAGTAATACTTCTTCAGATGATTCACAGGATCTTTTTCTAGTCTTTCTTGCAATAGCTCGAGGCTCCAACGCTCGCGCTTGACCTTGCGCCCCTCGGCCCTCTCTACCTCATCCGCCAATCGCCCGTACGATATTGTTTCGCCCGCAACATAGACAATGCCTGATGTAGTATTATCAGGGCACCAGAGGACCTCAGCCACGATGCGGCCAATGTCCATGACTGAAGTGACCGTCACCTCGGTGGTCCAGTCATTCAGCGCATGGACGACGGAGTTTGTCCTATCGACAATGTTGAAGTCTCTGTCGAAGAGGTAATCCATAAACATGCCAGTCGAGAATATAGTCCAATCAGTCTTTTGCTGCCCCCTAAGCAGGGCGCGGACCTCGAGCTGTTCATCGAAGAGGTCTTGCGCGCTTCCGTGACCAATAGCCTCAAAGTCGAGGCCAAATTGCCAGGGAAAGAATCGTGGTGTTTCGGCTGCGAGCACCATTTGCGCGATACGCCGCTGCGTGCCTCTTGGGAGCCACATGCCAGTGCAGATGATGATAGTGTGGAATGATCGGAAAGTTGAGACAAGGTCCTCGACAGAGTCCGATACGACATCTCCAGGGACGAGGTTGATGCCCAAATTGCGATACTGAGATACCTGAGTTTGTTTCGCTGAGTCTTGTGAGGTGATGGTTCCCTGTCGTAGGAGGAGAGACACAGGTATTCCGTTTCTCGAAGGGTGTGATACAATGCTGCTTACGACGGCTTGGCCGAGCTCGCCAGCTCCGACGACGAGAACGCCGTTCCTCTCAGTGCTCATGGTGAACTCGCAAGACAGGTAGAGTAGAGGTTGATTTGTATGGTAGAGTGCAGAGAACAACGGGAACAGCCTTCAGGGGAACATAGGCAGTATGAGTGAACAACATGCATAGCGGAACCTGTGCCTCTTTTATGTTCATTCAGTCGGCGCAATCGGGGAAGTTTGCCGACTCGCTGAGTTACCATTGAGTTGTATTATTGTACACTTACAAGTATCGTAGCTCGCACACCTTGGGCTCATCACACTGAGATCAAAGGAAGAATTCCTTCTCGGTCGTGACCAATATTAAAAGTCATGATCACTACTTGTTTGCCGCTTCAAAGTCCTGAGCGGAGGAGCTGTTAATTCTGTGATCCGATATGCCGTCGCTTTAGCGAGTGCATTTAATGGACATCTGCGTTGTTGAGGTGTCGCCTTGTGAAGGGTTGGAAAGCAACTTTGGAACATAACAGAAATAATGGGCGGGGTAAGGGGTCCTTTTCGAGTAGCCTGTCAGTCGGCCAAGGGGACCTAGCTTGCGCGCTAGGGGAAAATTCGTTCTAAGCCCGCAAAAAATCAAAGTTTCGGACATAGCCTAGACGCCGGTGGACATTGAGCTATGACGACACAAGCCAAAACTCCCATAGGCACAACAAAACCATCGATATCCATGACTAATTTTCGGCTCTTACACTTTGCGAAAGCCGAATGTGCCGGATTTTTCTCTTAGCTAAACTCCGTTAACTTGCCCGTAATGCTCCTGCGCTATGGAAGCATGCGGATATGTTGTCTAAAATGGGGCTGTCGTGTACGCCACGGGCTGGCCTAAGTATTATTGCGCACTCTCCCAAAGTGTCTAAAATAGGTAGGCCCCTATATGGTACAGATGGAGATACAATCATAGCACTCCAAATTATCTCCTCAGCTCCGAGCGGACCTTTTGTTATTACGAGACAAGCGTGCGGACGCCGGCCACAGAAGCCAGAGGGGAGATTTCATTGGAGCACTATACGCGGACCAAGACATCCACCATTAAACTCCGCGAGCAATCTCTGCTACTTATCTGGGCCGGAAGAGGCGATGCCACAATCACCGTCAACACCTGTATCGATGCTGTTACGTTGCCCGACGCACACCTCGACAAGCACTCCCGTGCATGACCGCGACTTGGCTCTGTCAAGTAAGTTTGAAGATGGACGTGGTCCGGAGCTGGCGCCGACCAAGTCTGTCACGCAAAGAATGTCGCTCGCGCACGAGATTCTATTTGTTAGCCTGCTCTGTTCTGTTCATTTCGATGTGTGCATTCATCATTGGTAGCATCATCACTGCAACCATTCCCTCTGGCCAAACCTATTGGGCTCAGACTTTTGTAGTCTCACTGGTCATTCCATGGGGCATGGACATGAGTTTTCCAGCTGGCACGCTCATTATGAGCAATGCAATGGAAAAACATCACCAGGGTATGGCTGCGAGTTTGGTTAATACTATTGTCAACTATAGCATTAGTATTGGTGTTGGTATTGCGGGTACTGTTGAGATGCACATTAACAATGGTGGTCAGACAAAAGAAGACGAGCTCAAAGGTTATCGTGGTGCGATGTATTTAGGACTTGGCTTTGGAGTCTCGAGGCTCGTTACAAGTCTGTTTTTCCTGCTCAACGCAAGGCTGCATGAGAAGCGGAGTTTGACCAAGAATTAAACCGTGGTCAAATAATGAAACAATTTATATATGCGAAACACCAGGAACCAAGACATGAATCTTCTCTCCGAAGCCTGGACCTGGTGTGAAATCGCCGGTAGCCGTTCAAAGCAGTCAACAGGTGCGCAAAATTGCAAACATGAGCGTTTAGGCCCATAGGTCAAATATTATGACGATACTACAACTGCAACATGGAGCCAATGTGCTCTTGTGGAACCATGTCAAGATTAAGCGTTCTGCAGTGGTCTTAACCAATCTGCAGATGGAAACATCTTTACGACGGCTTTTCTTGGCCGAGCCTCGTGGGCATTGTTGGGGGCATTGATCCTGGTCGCGACATTGTTACGCGAAGTAGACGAAAGGAAAGAGAAGTTAAATCCGCGGCCGAAAGGCAGCATCAAAATGTAGTCGATGGCTTTGCCATGCAGCGAGATCCGAAGGGGCAGATAGTGCGAGCTGGTGTGGAGAGAAGGCCTTTAACGTATCCAATCATCTCAATCTATCAGCGTAGCGGAGATATCGGATGCTTTGCGGAATTCGGTGTAGACATGCCTGGTGACAGTCTTTAGCGTGTCTGCCAAGCTCGCTCGAATATGGCCATAGCAGATGCTAAATGGGCGTTGTCTTTGTGCGTTAGCTTTAGCCGCCTCTTGTCATCTCTAACTTACAGAAATGTGTCGTAGGAAACACGAGTGGATAATCTACGTACGATGGCCACCACACTGGCCGGAAAACATCGCGATAATCCTAATACATAGGAGCTAACTTGCCTAGCCAGCTGCTTACTAGAGTCGAAAGAAGTTTCTTTTCTGTAAACATGAACTTGTGGAAACCCCGCACTCTACGCATCGCAGGAAGCTTTTGCGGCGGATCTTCGGGAGCAGGTACAAATTTAGAGGGAGGTGTATCTGTGCCTTCTGATAATGTACTCCTGCCGAGCGATTGAGCTTTCACCTTCATTGGTGGCCCTTGATCGCTCATACAAAGACCCTATGGCAAGTTTGCATGCACAAATCATGTCTGGAACTAAAGCTGCGGATCTCTACTATTTTCCCCCGTAAAGAATAAGATTTAGAGCAGTGTCCTTATTCTTCTCAGGAGGGCTAGGGTTCAAGAGCTTCCCTACTGAGACTCGACAAGGCTTATAAGGGGGGCTAGTAGCGGCAGATAGATAACATAAGGCAAACATCCTCGCTGGATACACTAGTAAATGCTTGAATCTAGAGAGTGGTTTATAAAAAGATGCTTTAAGGCTATTTGTTGTACAAATAATCTAAAGTAGTCTATAAGGTAGCAGTAGGGGAACGCTTTAGGCCTTCCTTGCAGTGTCAGCGAAGATAGACAGGGAGCAATAGGCTAAGATTGCATTGCTCTAACCTACTTGTTACTTTTTAGCAGCCTTGGTTTGCTAAGTCTCTAGAAAATTCAATACCTTAATTTGCCCTTCTAACCTCGTAACATCCGCAGCAGTATGTCCCTTATAGTTCTTAATGTGCAGATCTGCATCCTACAAGACTAGAAGCTGTACTACATTAAGACAACTATAGCTTGCAGCCTATATTAATGCTGTACAACTATAACTATCCTAGCAGTTAACTTGTACACAACAAGTTAATAGAAGAGTTTCTACTGTTGCTAGAGAACAGACGAAGAGTGACCACAGTGATAGCGTCCAGAGATTAATATTAACGTTGTATACGCTGCCGCAACCATACTCTAACAACAAGCACAGCGTGTTAGTATGTCCACCTTAATATACCTAAGAGATAGCATTACGCATGTCTCTATCCTTAATGCTTTTGTTAACACCTATTTGTTATAGGCTAGGCCCTAGAGATATTGTCACGGCGCTATCTGACATAGCAGCGGACCGGCAGCTTCCAGGTGGCCAGCGAGGCTGGAATCCCCCGGGTG
>NW_006912249.1:23811-46695 GCF_000523435.1 Bipolaris zeicola 26-R-13 | reverse complement strand
AATTCTTGTGCATATTCAAAAGATAATTGAGCTACAAGGTGGTAACGAGTACATAGAGGGGAGAGACAAGCCTCGGCTAAGGCGGCCGTACATCGGATAGATTATTCTTGGCGGGACAGAACTTTTGTGAGGCACCTCCGTACAATGAGCATATTTGACGACTGCTATCTCTCACACTACAAACACGTTGTTGGTAATACTATTTAAATGTTTTGTCTCCTCGGTGTTTTCTTTTCCCACTCTATCCACAAATTTTACTCTACGTAAAATTTGTATTTTTTCTTGAATTTCTTAACAACCAAAATAGGACAAAACAGAATAAATGAGGCAACGGTAACATTCGAAAGTGAAAACTACATTTCCTGGTGGTTGCGGTTCTGAAGCAATAGAAGGATTTAAAAATACACGTGGGGTTGTTCTTAGCTCAGATGCATAGACATAAAGGGGGTGAGGCGTAATCATTTTTTGGCACAAAGGTGGCAATTGGAAGTAGCAGATTGTTAATTGGTACAAGCATCGTCGCTAGTAAGACAGACTACTTCTCATCGCTACAAATGTGCGTGTCGACTTGTTTTCATGCGCACCTTCCTCCTTTGTACTATCTCTGCCTAGCATCCTCTTTTTCTTCTTGTTCATTCCATGCCCCTGTTCGGGTCGCTCGTCGCAGCCTCATCAGAGTTCAGCCACAACCAATGCGATTCAAGAGTGGTAAATACCGCAGTAACAGGCGTGCAAAACATGGTGAGATCTATTTCTGTTTCAATTGGGCTGTCAGGATCTAAGCGGGGCGGCAGGGTCTGGTGCTGATTAAATGGCTCATCGCTGTGCTGTGCCACTGAGTGCGTCATCCGCCTCATTCCGAAGTGCAAGTCTCCGCGTGATGATGACGAGGCAAACACGCATCTACTGCTGGGTGCTTTTGCGTTTTCTCATCGTTGGCCGCGCGAGTTAATCCAAAGATGACAAAATTCCTGTTAGGGTTTTGTTGGTCGAACAGGCCGACACAACATTATCGATTATGCTGCAAGGGGGCCTGTACGCCAGTCGTAAGGCAAGGCACCGTGTGTCAAATACATCGAATATCAAGAGACGTCTGGAGACGTTGGTAACTTGATGGTTGCAGTTTGCAAGTTTCAGGTTTGATTCTGTCCAGATCGCAGTATCTTTCCAAGGATCCAGTGTGCAAGTTGAAGGGCGGGCATGATCATGGCGGCAATCATGCGGGATATGGCATCGTGAGCCTTCCATAACACGGTCTCTTGAAGGACATCAACGTCGAGATTCCTAGCTTGATCCATTTGGTCTTCAATCTGACGTCGCAATCTTGCAGCTTTACTGGGAAGCTCCAAACCCAAGGCCAGATATAGAGCAACAATAATCCATTCCATGATTACTTGCCTAGCTATGTGTTAGCCCTCTGTGACGTCACATGATCAATTGAAGGGAGGAAAGGAGACAGTCGTATGGCAGAAGTTGTACGTACATGCACAGTTGAAGGGTGACGCTTCCACTAATAACATTGAAACGCATGTGCTGCCAGCCGTCAAAGTCGTCGACTTCCCAGCGCTCGAAGGCGAAACACATCATGTAGACGATGTCGACGACAAAAAAAGGCAGACTGAGCACAACAGTCGTAAGAATGCGCACTTCATCTCTGTCCGCAAGATAAAGGCGGGCAGAGATGACAATGGTTGACCAGACGAGGACAACGAAACATGCCAAGTAAAGTGTGATGCCAGCCTTGGTACTTTCGGTGGCTGCAAAAGTGGGTCCGTCTCGTGAGTCTGGATCGATGCCACCAGCGACAATAAGAATGAAGGAAATGATGAGAGGAATATGCAATACTAGCAGGATCCATTGCATGCGACGTCCTTTAGGCCTGGTGGTCGTGTTGAGTAGGCTGCTGGTAGACATGAACAGGGGCGTCAAGCCCATGGTAGTCAGGATTGCGACGCCGCTTTCCAAGCTAGTGTTTGACGATTGTCCTATCGGGTACATGGTGGTAGCAGCCAAATCGAGCGAGACCTGGGTGAGACGGCAGATGGCTAGAATGGTGAGCCAGATCCATGGTGAGCTGCGGCCAAGGCCCTGTCGAAAGATGAGCCAGATGGATATAACGAGGTAGACGAAGAATACGACGAGGGTGGCGATGTTGACAATGGCTGGGTAGGTGATGAGCCCTACATCTTTCCCCGAGGCGGCCATCGATAGTGAGACATTGATGTTGGCTATGGACGACCGATGGATGTCAAAGGAAAGGTTGGCGTGAAGAAGGAGACGTTGACGTGAAGAGAGAGAGGATCTGGTCCGCGTTTCGCTCGCTCCGCCGGCCGAGCGCTCCGCCTCGATGCCAAGCGCGCTATCACGTGCCCCGTGCCCGATCTTGCCTACGTTGCTGTCTTGAACACTGTGGCTGCCTTGGTCACGGCGCATTAATATTCCATCGGCAACACAACGCATACACTTTATTCATCGTCACATTCGGCCCTTTACCGTGATTTATTGGTGCGCGTCAGCCCTTACGCGAAGATCCATAGGGAGCCTGGCGCATCGGGTTCTAGATGGCCATCGCGCCGCCGATTGCCACCTCGCTGGCAAGCACTGCCCTGCGAAATCGTCATTGCGCAAAGGACACGCCGCTAGACCTGCCACAACACATATACTTGCAGTTTCTCGGCAGACATAGGGGCATCTCGATATAACAAGCCAGGACACAATTACTGCTCATGAATTCGGAATCTCGACATGATACATACACAGTATAGTATACAATAGAAAACAGTTGTTGACACACCATCGTTGAACCAACGCCAGACTCTCGTATGTAAGACCTGCTTACGCCATCAATCCACACCTTAGGCTACTTTGAACACCCCACCGACCCATCCATACGCCCTCGCCAATCGCTGCTGAATACGCTTTGCCCAGAGAACTGGAATGTCGCTACTAACATGCGGTTCGCGAAACTGTATACTCTTCTCTGCACTCAGGCTAATATTTCGTGGTGCGAGACTCCACATCGATCTATGTGGTTTTTCAGCTGAGAAGCCCATGGTTACCATCGCATGCATGAAATCGGTCCAAGGAACCTCTGCAGGCTGATTAGGATCGGACGATGAGTGGGAAATGGTGCTGAAGGCCCCGTGAGAGCGCTTGTCCACTGCGAAGGTCTTAGGGTGCTCAGTAGCTTCATGAAGGGCGGATGTCGGTGTTTCGGCCTTGGACCCTGGAGCGACGTCTCCGTCAGTTTTGGACTCGACACTAGGTTCGTCGAGTGCAACATCAACAAAATCACCAGTGACTGGCTTCGAAAATCCCCGGTAGACGCTAGAAGATGGCCTGTATAAGTGTACCACTGGCTGCTTAACAATTGTCACCTTCTTCTTCTTCCTTCTCTTTTTCTTGCCGGGTTCGACCCAAACAGGCGTACGCTGGATCTTTCGATTACTACGAAGCATATGTGCTACCATGTCATGCTGTGAGTTAGCTGATTTAGACTTGTAGTGCCGGTCTACAGCTCTCCACAGGATATCCAGGTTAGCTTCGGATTTGCGCATTGTCTCGACGTTCTGCTTGTTCTGGCGATGGTCCGTAGGATAGTTGAATTTCCCGTCAGTTGGATCAGCATACTGATGGATCTGCGAGCCTTCGAATCTAGCGTTTAGGATTGGGAGCCATCCTTTAAAAGTCCTGTTGTACTGCTTTTGGAGTTCACGGGCCTTGAGATCCATGCCGTCTTCGATTTTACGCGCCCATGGCTGGAAAAAGTGGATTCGCTGAAGACATTCTGATACGACTGAAAGCGACGAGAGACGGCTTGCGATTCGCGGCGTAAGCAAAGCAGCGACTGCAGGATCCTTTGCGGTCAAGCGTTCAATCTCATCCGTCACGGTGTGTAGGCCAAATACAAATAGTTGCTGATCGTCGAAGAGGATATCGAATAGGGGCATGAGTCGATGGACCGCATGCTCCTGACGCGGTGGACAATACGCAGACCGGATGACATCTGATTTCGGATCATGAGGCTCGCGCCTACAGAAAGGACGAAGCGGTGGAGATGCGAACAATTCAATCTTGATGCAGTTAACAATGTCAGTTCTTGCAGCACCCAGCAAAAAACGGAGATGTTGGAATGCGCTGAGCAGGTCGGCAGGTAGGTCTTCATCCGGTTTCAGTGTTACTTTACGCTTCTCGTAGATGCTAGCGACGTTGTTGATCTGCTTCAATACTTCATCAAAGGTCGCGAGCCCAAAATAAGCTTGAATCACTACGTTGCCGATTACGCGGTTCCAGAAGAGTGGGCGCCCCGGTTCTTTCAACAAAGGATGCTCGTTCCGTAAGGTATCTAGCAGCATCTCAGGTCGATGCTCAGCTTGCTCATGCATCATCTTAGCGAAATAGCTTGGGTCCTCTCGCAGTGACCACAAATGGTCTTCCCTCCAGTTGCGCTCCTCAGAAGCCAAGGTCTTTAGGCGCGCAAAGTCAAGGTGTGCAGGGGTTCGGTAGGGAGCCTCGAAGGATTTGATCTGAAGAGACGCGACGTCAAGATCCTGAGTAATAGGTGGACCGGGGTTTGGAAGAACAGGTGATCTGGTCATAGACGGAATGTCTTGCAACAAGATCTGACAGCACTTTACAAGAAAGGACCAAATGCGTTCCTGGATTTCCAAAGCCTGCAACCCATGTCCAGGATGCATACCAATCCCGTTGGTCATGCTCTCAAAGGCATGGTCGTCGTCATCCCAGGAAATGAGCTTTCCATATGACTTGGGTGTTTTTCGGTCGGCGAAAAGCATCGTGTATTCGTCCAGAAAGCCTGGCATGGTGGCACCGCTCGCCTCACCAAGAGCAGCTTGCTCCAAATCGGAACGTACAAATTCGTGTGGCTGGTTCCTCCCACGGTAGTGAAGCATAACCAGCAAGGTCTTTGTCTTGGTGAGATCTTCCAAGTTGATGTATGGCCACATGTATGCTTCCTTCGTATCCGATGTTGAGTATTTTCGCCATGCCGCGACATCTGGTCGATGCTCCGAGGACATTCCGGTCCATGCCTCCAGGAGGACTGTTCTCTTTTGACTTCTCGTTTTCTTTCCCCAGCGTGTGCGTATCGTCTCTTCGTGGCGCTCAACAATCTTTTCGAGCAAACCACGATGCTGGAAGAGCCTCGCCGCACGCACTCGAGCTTCTTTCTCAACATCCTTCGGAGTAAGGAAGGTCGTGGACTTGGGTATGTTCCCAGGCAGGTATTTAAAGAAATTAGGTATGTCCATTTTGTGTCTCTCATGCATTGTCTCCAGGAGTACATGAAGGGAAATTATTAAAGATGGGTTAAGGAATTAAAGAATTAGATGTCTTTGAGAGTTCTACCGGGAGGACTTGTGAAGTCCATATGAAAGAAAATGTTGGAGCAGTTCACGTCGAGGCACTAGAGTTTGTTTGGTGTATGGAAAAGCTCATTGGTGTATTAGTCGTGTGCTGGACCTATCACATGCATGGGAGGCCAACGCTAAAACATCTAACGATGGAACGGAAACAAGAAACATAGGCCCCTTCAATCAGTCGTTACCTCATCTATGTACCTATGTCCATAGCCTCTCCGGTCAGAAACTCCTCGAAATTGGGCTCCTTCAAGTTATACCGACCCTTGTCCATGAGCTCATCCATGTCTCCGGGGAACTCACCAAAGTGCTGATCAGCCTCGGCAATGATTTCCAAGAGCGTTGGCCTCTTGCCTTGTTCATAGTTCAAACACTTCCTCACGAGCTGCTTGAGATCATCAGTATAAGATCCAGTAGGCCTACATTCTGGACAATCATAACTGAGGACATTTTTGTCATCGTTCTGGAAAAGGTTGCGCCAATGCTGTGCTGCTAGCGGGATCTTTCCGTCATATTCCTCAAATTCCTCATCTTGAGTGTGTGCGTCGCAACGGACTGGACCCTGATCGACTAGGCCATTCATGATTAATTTGTAGGCAATGTTTCCAAGGCCCCAAACATCCGTCTTTTCTCCAAGTTTGATGTCATCTGAGGGTTGTTGGTTCATTTCCTGATGCAGTCAGTGGGTAGATCCAACAAGGTAAAATAGAAACTTACAGGAGGATATCGAGTGTCGAAGTTGGGAGTAAAGTCTTCTGGAGGGTCAGAAAGAGTGGAGCCATGACCCCCAGGACTGAGAAAGGAGATGCCAAAATCAGCAAGAATAGGCACGTATGAGGGCTCACTGCCCGTATAATTTCCCTCCTTTGGATTAGAAATATCGAGAAGAACATTAGGTAGCTGCAAATCGAGATGCGTGATTGGCTTCCATCCGAACAATTCGTTATCTGACAGTGTCCCCCTATGTAGCAATAGGCAGGCCGTCGCTAGTGATTTTATTGTGTACCATATAAAACCCTCTGAAAGATCTTCCTCCCGATTGAACTCAGAATCTTCTTCTTCTTTAGTCCAGTTCTCAGCATAGTTTTTCATTGCCCTCCTCAGGTCACCTCCAGGATAAAAATCCAGGTATAACCTATACCGTCTCGACCGCATCCAGAGCCGATGACCACGGGAACGGACGAGGTGACGACACGAATCAGGCTCTACGCTGCGCCGTTCCTCAACCAGCTGGTGTATCCTAATCTCGCGTGGCAATCTGTCATGCCAGTTTTTTGGGTCGCGCCATTGGCTAGCTGTGAAAGGCTTGGCTTCCTTGATCACCATTTTCTGCAACATGTCAGCTGATACAGACCCTTATAATGTCAACGCCTCAGACCTACGTCTCGAATGTTACCTGCGGCATCGGTCTGGACCCATAGCCCTGCAGCGCCGTAACCCCCAACTTCCAGCACTTGGACACCGCGCCACTGAGACCCGTCATTTGGTGGGGGCATATGTGGTTCAGTGCTGAGCCAAGCCTCTCTTGAAGCACTATTTGCCTTGACCATATCTAAGTCATAGAGCGGTAGCTTGGGTTCAGGAGACCATGGCCGCTTTGGCCAAAAGTCGTCCGGTTGTGAATTAGTGTGCTGAGTTGCAGGTCCAGGTCCAGAGGGTGATAATGACGATGATGATGATAATGGTGATGGCGTTGAAGAAGGTAGTTTCCCTCTAGCTTTCGCATATGCAAGTGACACAGCTGTATATGGTATCGCTGGTATAGGATTTGGGTTAGGTAGGCCAGGAGTGGCTGCCGCCCTTACTTCTCCAACCCACGTTAATGCATTATAGTGATTCTGGACGTTCACATTTCCAGCCCAGATTGTAGAAACTGTATGGTTTCGCTCCTCTTCACACAGATGTTTAGCAAAAGCAGGCTTGACGCACAATGATCATTTACTTACCCACTGTCCAGTTTCGGTTAGCGTTGATGTATGCAAAGGCATCTATTTTGAAGTAAGACCACGAAGTATTGTATGGAGGAGGCATTTTGTATATTGACTAACCAAATTCTTCTAAGGAAGAACCAAATGTCAAATTTTAGCATGCGGTTCGGGGTGTCAAGACATGTCCATAATCACGAGGAAAGTGAAGGACACCCGAACAAAGACACAATCGTGGCAATGGCAACAATGTACCAAGGGAGATAGACTGTAAGAAGATACAAAAACCCAGAAGACAATGCAGGCTTCGTGCGTATACCCTACACAGTGTACAAAAAGTGTCTTTATGCCTCAGTGATTGCTGCCACCTTTCAGGTGTCAAAAGTAGACTCTCAAAAGAGGCATCACACTTAGACCCATACTTGACCCAAAGAACATCTTTCGCCGATCTAACTTCACTTCCATGATTTGATAAGATCTTGGCCATTTCGAATGTAACAATGGGCAACGGCAACACACGAAACCATGTCAAGCAGCGCCATTGTAGGACCCTGCATGCTGTGAACAGTGTCAACAGTTAACTAAGTGAACAAACCCTTCTAAGCTCAAAACTAATGGTTCTTGTAAGGAGGAAAATGTTTTGATCAAAGCTGAATCGATAGCCGTTTCATAACGGGGTGGCTAGACGAGAAACGCGGTGAACTGTGCGCGGTTGTTTCAGGTTCATCTCTCTAAGCAGCTAACTCGAGATCTGCACAATGGTCGCGCATCGGGTGCGTAATACCCTTGATAAAGTAGACAAAATAACTTTAGGAAAATGTATCGGCTTAGCAACAGGAATCTAAGCGAAGGGTCCCGTCGGATGTTTCCATTAACCAGGTTCTGCTAGCAAACATCGCGAGCCGAACCGCTACCCCCTTGCCTCAAATATTAAGCCACAATGTAACGTCCTAGTCGAGAGTATATGGATAATACTAATTTTCTCTCAAGAGGTACAGTGGTGGCTGGTTGGCTACAGGAGTCAAAACCCAATGCCACGTGGTTTATTGTCCAGTACTAGCAACCACCAAACCCACCATTTCTTATTTACACATCCAACTCCCAGCCTCCCTATAATCACCCCCAACAAATACATTTCTCAATGGATACATGCAGTGCCTCCTCCTAAATTCCACGCCCGCAGCTACCGTATCATTCACAAACTTAGTCCCCTCCACACGCTCGGGCGCAGCACCCGTCTCCACCCACGCCACCAGAGCAGCAAGAAGATTATGCTGGGCGTCAAACGGGATACCGGCTTGCGAAGCCCTTCCCCCCTGGCCCAGCACCCATGCCCCTGGTCCACCAGAGCAGTGAAACATGCCTGAGATCCTGAAGAAGCGCACCCACTTGTTCATACTGACGTAGCTTCTTTTGCCTCCTTTACCATTGCTGTCGCGTAGATGTTCGTAGAAGCGATTCGTGTTGAAGCTGGTGAGCTGGCTGTCTTGTTGGCCGTGATACATGAGTAATTTGCCGCCGCGAGATTCAAAGGCCGGCAGTGAAGATGGGTAGGTGCGGATGTTGGCTGGGTTGAGGGCTTCTGCTGCGCGTGCATCGGCGACAGTAAAGGTCGATGCGTTCCAGCTTGGGTCGCTGTATACCACATATTTGAACCAGTCCTCTGAGTAGGTGAAAGGTGTGCCAGTGTAGAGTCTGTCAGGTGCTTGCAGCTCGCTGCCGGGTTGCATGCCTGGAAAGATGAGTTCGCCAGAGGGATACGTGTAGGGACTGAATATGCGGACGAGTTGCTGTACTTGGTTTTCGTTGAGACATTTTGCTTCGGTTATGGCGTTGGCGCTGTTGCACTTCAAGGTCCATGGATTGAATCGACATAGCGAAGGGTCTTCGATTATCCCATCCTTTGCTCCATCAATGCCATCACATTGCCGTAGTACCTCATCATGGATCCACGTTTTCCATGCTTGGAGTGGAATAAAATCAGGACTTGTTTTTGGACCAGTGATAGTGTAGAAAAGTGCACGCCATGAATACAGATTGTTGAAATCGACGCCGGGCGCGCCAACGAGAATACCGTCGAAGTCTCTTGGGAACTGCTCTGCGGCTTTTATACCCTGGCGTCCGCCGAGAGAACAGCCTATGTAGTAGGATGTGCTATGTTTCTTTTGGTAGAAGTGTTGAGCTAGCATTTTGCCAGTCTCTACACTTGTATGGAGACTGTGAGGAAAGAACATGATCAATACGAGTCTTCTAAATGTAACCGAATGTGATTACTTACGATCGCCATGCAAAATCCACAACCGTCTCATGATTATTGAAGAAGTCTCGTCCTGAAGTACCGTTATGTCCATTATTTGCCCCAACAGTAGCGAAGCCATTCTGAGTGCCATAGGCAATGTCTTCGTACTTGATACCTTATGCTCGCATTAACACTGACCAATCTTATCTTCGAAGTAATTCGCACTCACATCCATCCAACCCTCCATTACCCGTAGCCAAAAACCTTCCAGACCACTTCTCTGGAAACCACGCCTCAAACGTAATCCGCGAAGTACTCGATGTCCGTATCTCAAGCGCAACACGACATAGATCCACAGCCACAACCTGGCTCGCTCGACCGCAACTCGCCACGTTATCGGGAAACGTCAAATTCGACCCCGCAGTAAAGAACTCGCGAGCATTCAGCGTCGAGTTCTTAACATAATATGTAGGATCGAAACTCCGGCATCGTTCATGAAACCCAGAAGACGGAGCCGCAAACCCAATATCGAATAAGAATACCGGAGCAAAGCCCAACACTAGCATCCGCAACGCAGCATGCATCTTGAACAAATAAAGAAAACCACGTGCACCGGCAACGATCTCGCCATCAAAGCACACTATATACTAAAAGCAAATAGACATAACAAAGTATGCGGATCGTTATACCCGGCGCTACTACTCGATTGCCTTGCTTCAAGGGCAAAAAGCGGGGCCTCGGGACGTTTTCTTTTTGTGCAGATGGAAAAAGGCAAAGTGCACTTAGCCCCCGCTCACGGAAAAAAGCGACTAGAAGGGGGCGCGTGGATGGGCGAAATAACAGGTTCCTAGTGTGGAAATCAGGCTGTTTATCGGCGGTGGCGCCGAGGCTTAGATTTGGAGTTGAACGGTATGAAGACATATTCCTGACTTTGTTGTTTTCATCAGATTTAACGGAACAACATCATGCATGAAATTTTGGGTGAGCATCAACGGATACATAGGGTAAGGTATGCACAGCATGTAGGAATAAGAGAAAACGGCGTTATACTCGGAGAGAGCGCCGATGCAGGTTCCAACAGTGGAATACTATTGTAACATGGAGAGAAAAGTAGATTGCGGGGTCTCCGCACTAACCCTACTATGTGCTCTACCATCATCACACGACACCGAAGGTCGGATCGTGGCAAAAAAAAACGGGCATCGGGGACAAGGTTAGCTTCACGTAGATCCACAAGTCTCGCTACAACATCAGTCCGAAGTGCTTTTAGATGTAAATCATATCATGTATATTCATCGTTACTCTACTATATAGTCACAACAACTTTTCTGAAGAGTGAAAAATAAAAAGTCATGGGGTATCCTGACATACACAAACACAAATAGGCGCTATAATACTACGCAGACGCCTCACGCAATGCAAACTCCACTATCTTCTTCCATCAACACTAAATGTTCCGCTCAATATCCAAAAGCCCAAGAGAATCAATCAACCCATCTGACTAACATCTCCAAATCCCACTCTAGGCCTCGCACCACCTTTTACCCTCCCCCCTCTCGCTGCACTACTACTGCCAGCAGCAACGCTCCCTCCAAATCCACCTTCTCTCAGCCTCCTCTCAAAACTCGTCACGCCGCCTATGCCACCAAAACTAGTGAATCTTGAACTCTGCACAGGTGGAGCACTCATAGTGCCTAATCGTGATGTTCGTTCTCGCTCTAGTATTGAAGCCAAAGGTCGCCGTACAGGACTGAAGGCAGGCTGCTTCTCAGGACTAGCGGGAAGTTCAGGATGCTTGGCGCGGGCTAGACTGCGTTTTGATGGTGTCTTCAGGTATCCAGGCTTGCTTGCTGTTGGTGGCATGGGGGTTCCTGTCCAGAAAGTTGATTGGGGGCCGTCTCCGAAATCGAGATCGGACTCGTCATCCTCAATGATGGTCGTCGGGGGAGGGCGCAGAGCTGGCTGCGGTTGTGGGTATGTGTTTGGGCGGCGGAGTATGGAATTCAGCGGGCGCGTTGAAGATGGTGTAGGTGCCTGGGTGTACGGATTCGGTGTGAGAATGGGGTGTCGTGGAGGCTGTTCCGGTGTGAGAGAAAGAGAGAGATCAAGCTCTTTGTTCAGATCCAAAGCATCCTGGTCAAAAGCTGTCCAAGCCTCCAGATACTGGGTTTCGTCACCAGACGGCTCCAAGCCCCCCTGTTTCCCATGGTTTCTATTGCCCTCAGCGCTGACTGCGCCATCGTCACCTCCCCTGCCATCATCACGGTCTCTATCATCAACTCTCCGCGCTCTCGGTTTGTTAGGCGTGGGGCTTGCAGACTGTTCGGCAAATCGCTCTGTAGCACGCTCCGCCCAAAAGCGAACCATAGCTCTGACATGCTTTTCAAAGTTCCGGTTGAATAACGCTTTCGCATTGTCTTCCTGTCTCTGGATGTTCCAGAGACGCCATCCCATCTTTTTGAGGGCGCCTGCAGCCATAATCTCAGTGCTTTCTTGTCGAAGAGCAATGGCTTGACCTTCTAGCATGCGAATGTCATCCATGCGTTGCGACCATGTGGCCAAACAAGCAGAGGTAATCCTGAAGGCATGTAGATTGGTGGCCTGAGCATCTTGTTGGTGAAGGATAAGCGTCCGGTCGTGCCATCGATGAATGATTTCTGCACTGGCTTGTATGGTGCGGTTCTCCAGCATATCATTCGCCCTTTGGTTCAGTCCTACGATATGGCTTGCTTTGTCCCTCCAATGTCCAAACACCCTTCGCACGAGATTTGTCTTTACCGTTCTACGGACTTGAGAGTATGTGTCGCGTCGGCGGTTGCGACGCGCAAGCTGCGTAGCTTCGCTCCAGGTCTTCAGGGTATGTTTACAAAGCACGTAGTAGTGTGCATCTGCCGACCATTGGTTCAGCTGCTGGAAATGCGCCTGTCTTTCTTTGAGCTTGGCAAAGATGCGTTCCTTCAACCTTTGTTGATACTCGGCTGTTACCGCAAACTGTTCAGCTCTTCTCTCCGTAGTGATGGCTTCCATCTTGCGCAAGCATGTCCGTAACAACTGGACACGCTTGAACTGAGCGAACCGCCTTTCAGCAGTGTCGAGAGTGTTGGCACGCTGATTTGTCTTTGTGACCCAAGATAAGAAAACCGTCTCCTTGAGTTGTCGATCGTGAACACGCTGAAAAAGAGATACTCGAGATGCAAGAGTCCACTTGTACAGACATTCGACCAGAACGCGGTCGTTGATACGCTCTTCAAGTGCTTTGATACGCAGTTTGTCATTCCAGGTCGTGTAGGCATTACGCAACAGTCGCATGCGATCGATGATACGAGCCCGGCGTGATAATTTAGCAACCTTACGCCAATTATCGAAAGTTGAGCGAAGCAAGTGAGTATTGGTATGTGTCTGGAATTCGCGAAGTTTAGGTTCGAGATGTGCTTGTTTCTGCATCGCATGCAAAGCCGTTCGGAGCAAGCTGGCTTTCCGGAAGTCATCTGCTTGAGATTGGAGGGCTTGAGCAGCATCCGATTTCTGCTGCCACGCTCTGAACGTCCTCCGTAGCACTATCTCATCCCGTCGATCAGTAGCCCACGTTTCTCTCTCTTTCATAATCTCAGTTATCTCACGCCACTTCAACAGCGTAGTCCTGGCTATTTGTGTATCATGCCAGTTTGATGCACCTCTACTAAGGTACTCTTTGACCAATGTATCCCATGTTCGCCGGACGACTTTGTCTTCATAGTAGGAAACCGCAAGCTGTTCAGTGCCTTGTCTCGCAGCGGTGCGTGCGCGCCATATAGAGAGGAATTTCGCCAAAGCGAAATGTTGAATCTTGAGCTCGTTAACTGCTGTGATTTCGCGCCATCCATTGAAGAACCTTGTGCGCAGAATGTGCCGGCGCGCAACCGACGTGCGCTGGACCTCCTCTTCAGCACATTTCGCCCAGTGTGTAAAAGCCTTTGTGAGCAGAAACAAACTGCGAGCTTTGTCTGCTCTGGCTTCTAGTCGTTCGAAAAAGCGATTTGTTTCTCGGCCGGATCGCCTTACAAGCGCTGTGTCCCGCAGCTGCAAAAGAGAGGCTTTGAGCAGGGTGCGACGTTCAAATGCTGCAGCAGCCCTTTCCATATCCTCTCGCATATTCAAACGGTCTTGCGCCCGACGCTGCCATATCCATATGCATTCTCTCATCACCCGATGAAGTCGCTGTTGTTCAAGGGTTCTCGCATTGTCTAACAATTGCGTATCGGAGGGTCTGAACGGCTCGAAGACATATGGTCGCTGCGGTTGGGATTGTTGGCGCGCGGGTCGGTAAGGTTCATTAGGTATTGGCGCATTCACTCCAGGTATTTGGATATTGGAAAGATCGAGACTGGTATTGTGATCGGTGGAACTGTCTTGGTCCGCATCATCAATGGGCCTGTACGTCAGCGGTTGTCCACCTCTTCTAATCTGCAAACTGCCACGACTCGATGCAGAAGCGCTACGCTTGTGAGGCGGTCGTTGTGGACCTGAAGTAGCGCGTTGAGGCGCAATTCCATTCACTCTATTACGAATGGGAAGTCCAGCTTGGTGATACGAATGCGCCTCTGTGTCTGAAGTAGCACGCTGCCTATTAGGTCTGCTGCCATGGCCGTTTGGAGCTTGTTGCTGAGGTTGTCTGTTGGGACGCAGAGCAAGGTCACCATGGTCAGTCCCAGCAACCTTGTCAGCGGTCACATCGAGGAATGAATCGAAGCTTGTTGTCCTCGGCAATCGTCCCGGCCCTGCCTGTGTCCCTTTCTGCGTCGCATCGAGCCCAGCTGAGGGTTCAATGTCGTCGCCCTCGTCGCCATACCCCACAGTGATGTCAAAATAGTCTCGGAGCACACGCTGGAAGCGACTTAGGAGATCCTCCCCATCTCGATCCTCGTGTTGTAGGTGGGCTAGAAAGCGGTATAATATAGCGCTATCCCTGGGTTCTAGACGGTTGTCCTCGACATGTTTGTCACATGCATCAAAGAGGGCGCGCGACGTCTTATCCTGCGAATGATGCGCCTGGTATATGATGTCGTATAGAGTTTCGACGACTGCAAGAATATTAGTACAGTGAACAGAAACAATGGAATAGAGATCGTAAGTAATACCTTCGTTGGACAATTCATCCCTGGTCAGGTCCTTCGCGTCATGTCCATTTTGTGTCATGGGGGGTAGCATTCGTGCACGCGACTCGGTCGTCTCCGGCGCGTTCGCGACAACATGGAAGTAGCTGCTGAGCCCGGGAAGTGTGCGAGCAACCAAAAAGTGGTATGCGGTGCAGTCGCGTCAAAGGAAAGGATTGCGCGCAGCGACTAAGCATTACAAGATGTATTGATGCATGGGTGACGGGGTAACCCGCTGCGCCCGCCTGCGTGAGAGCAACGCGCTTTGTTGTGCGGATGGTTGGTTGCCCGTTCACACAGCGACAGTGCCAAGAGTCTAGTGCGGTGGACCCTGTCATTGACCTCATCGACACATAGAAGAAACATTTGCAGCGCCTCACGACATCACTCATTTGACATTGTCATCTGTTGCTCACATCAAAATGCCTGGACGAACTCGCCCTATCGACAAGCTCGCCACTGCGGCTGCAAAATGCTCAAAAGAAGTATGTGCGCCACTTCATCCCCCACTTCTAGGGCCTTGCACTGTGTATTCTTTGTTGTATCCTAACATTGTTTAGAGTTCATTATATGGCAAATGTATTCTTGCAGACTACAACAACGTACGGAAAGACATGTGCGTGAACGAATTCATGAAACTAAAAGAGTGCTATCTTGTAAGACTATGTCTGGTCCGATTCATTCACAGGTAGCTAACGATTGGCTCAGAAGGCGTACAAGCAGCGGTAGAAGTCATGGGTTGGTAAATATCCTTGGTAACATACAAAGTTCACGATTTCTCTGGCATTTGATTGAAAGTTATTTTTGTCATTTCTTCGGCTATCTACGTTACGCTGTCATGGCATCAAAACCCTTATTGTGAGCACACTAAACGATCTACGAACCCATCCGCTGGAGGCATAGTAGTATTGCATACTCCTCACAGCTTAACCAACCGCAGCATGAACGTTGCTTTGTGAAGCTCTTGCTCCTCTTCTGCAATCACCTTCTCGATGCTGTTCTCGGGTATCTTGCCATCAAGTTCAGTGATGACGTGCTTGTCAACGTTCCTCCTCAGAGCCTTCTCAAACAGTGGTCCTTGGTTCTCGAATGCCTTCTCCAGGCCCACTCCATCAGGGTCGCTCAAGACTCGGTACTCCATACCCACATCGTCAGTAGGTACCAGTCCAGCTTTCTTGCGCAAATCTTGTACACGGCGAATGACCTCTCGTGCAAGACCTTCCTGCTCAAGCTCAGGATACGACGCCACGTCGAGAATAATGAGGACGTCATTGTCAGTGTTAAACTCTTGGTCTTTGTTGCTAGAGTCCTGTGCGAGACCACGCTTGACCATCAAGTCTTCGGCCTCAAGTTTGATGCCATCAACCACAATCTCGCCGCTCTTCAAGTAATCCTTGATCTCTTGGCTCTTGAGGTTTGGCAGAGCCTTCTTGACCTTGACGGCGTCCTTCTTGAGCTTCTTGCCCAAAACGGAGAAGTCGGCTGTAGCAGAGTATTGCACGTTGTACTTCTCCTCATCGCTTGACAGCACGATTTCTCGCACGTTCAGTTCCTCCAAGATGTAGGTCTCGAGCGACTTGATGTCGTCAAGATATTGTTGCTCTGGGTGGATGACTACAAGCGTCTTGAGCGGGATCTTGAGACCCTTGTTCGCGCGATCTCTGCAGATACGGCCAAGTTCAATGACCGACTGCATGCGCTTGACTTGGCGCTCAACGGCTTCATCGAACAGCTCCTCGCGGACCTCTGGGAATGGTAGGAAGTGTACACTACGGTTGTCCTCTGCGTGCAACTCCTTAGGGATGTGTGGCAACAATCGCATGTAGATGTTGTCCGTAATGAATGGTGTGAAAGGTGCGAGTCCACGGCAGAGTGTGTAGAGGACTTCGAAGAGTGTGTTGAGTGCGTGTTTTGTGTCTTCTAGACCATATTCACCCTTCAGACGGCGGCGGTTGAAGCGAATATACCAGTTGGTCGTGTTGTCAATGAGCTCGAGCAACCGCGGGACGACAGTGTACAATCTGTATGCGGCCATTTCTTCGTTGACAAACTTCAGCAGCGATTGGCAGGATGCCAGGATCCACCTATCCAGTACGTTCGAATTTGTCTTCTCAGCCGCTGGATCGAACATAAAGTCAAGATCGGCGACCTTCTTCAGGAGCGATACCTGCTGCTCGAAGAACTGGTAACTGTTCCATAGTGGTAGCAACACCTTGGAAACAATTTCCTTGACACCTGCCTCCTTGAAGCGAAGTGTCTCGGCGCGGACGACAGGCGAATTGATGAGATATAATCGCAGAGCGTCGGAACCATAGTTGTTCATGATGAGATTAGGATCGGGGTAGTTCTTTAGACGTTTTGACATCTTCTTGCCGTCCTCTGCAAGTACAATTCCGTTGACGACACAGTTCTTGAATGGTAGTTTGCCGAAAAGATGTGTGCCCAGGACTGTGAGGGTATAGAACCAACCGCGAGTTTGATCGAGACCCTCGGCAATAAAGTCTCCGGGGAAAGACTTTTCGAACTGCTCCACGTTCTCGAATGGGTAGTGTGCACTAGCGTAGGGCATAGAGCCAGACTCGAACCAACAGTCAAAGACTTCATTAGTTCTCTTCAGCGTACCCCTACCTTCTTTGCTAGGAATAGTAATGTGGTCGATCTTGTCACGGTGAATGTCGGTGAGTTCACCCTCGTATCCGCTAAGCTTCTTCAGCTCCTCTACGCTGCCAACGCACACAAGCTCTTTTCCGTCATCACTGACCCAGATCGGGAGCGGGGTACCCCAGAAACGGTTTCTTGAAACTGCCCAGTCAGGTGAGTTGGAGATCCAGTTGGCGAAGCGCTTCTCCTTGACAAACGAAGGAACCCAGTGTGAGCCTGCAATATTCTCCAGCATCTGTGGAACGATGTCCTGGATCTTGATGAACCATGAGGGAACAGTTCGGTAAATCAGGGGAGTATCAGACCGCCAGCAGAAGGGATAGCTATGGAGAAGCTGTGAGTCTACGATCAAGCGTCCAGTTCCTTTCAGATGCTTGATGATGCCCTTGTCTGCTGCCTTGACGTGCTGACCCTCAAAGTCGCGAACAACTGCAGTGAAACAACCTTGGTCGTCGACTGGATTTGGTGGTACTCTGGTATCGGAAATGACTCCGTGGGCGAGTGCGACGCGGTAATCGTCCTCTCCGTATGCGGGTGCCTGGTGGACGATACCCACACCGCTATCGGCTGTAACGTAGGTGTCGTTCAAGACCTTGAAGCCGTAGTCCTTGAACTCATCGTACAGGTAGTCAAAGAGGGGCTCGTACTTCCAGCCTAGCATGTCCTTGCCCTTGAGCTTTTCAACAATCTTGAACTTGGCCTTCTTGGGGTCCTTGTAGAGTGTACGTAGCAGGGATTCGAGGAGAACGTAGTGTTTGCCGGATGCTTCGTCGAGGATCTTGACGTATTCGAAGTCGGGATGTGCGCAAAGACCAGTGTTGGACGGTAGTGTCCATGGAGTGGTGGTCCTGTTGTAACCACATTAGCACATGCCCACAAAAGCAAGCTAGGGTTGCCAATGTATGGGCATTAACAAGCAGAGTGTGCGCAGAAATACGTACCATGCCAACAAGCATGTGTTTGGGTCGTTGACAAGTGGGAATGTGACAACGACTGCCGGATCTTGGACATCTTTGTAGTTTTGGGAAGCCTCAAAGTTACTGAGAGGCGTTGCCAGTGCTGTACTGTAGGGCATGACCTTGTACCCACGGTATACAGCGCCCTTGTCGAAGAGGCGCTTGAACACCCACCACTCGGATTCCATGAAGTTGGTATCCATGGTCTTGTAGTCGTTGTCGAAATCGATCCAGCGCCCAAGACGGTCGATGGTAGTTCTCCATTCGGCCGCATATCTCATGACAATGGCGCGGCACTTTTCGTTGTACTTTGCAATTCCAATCTCGCGCACAGCATCACGTCCAGACATGCCCAGTTCCTTGTCAATTTCGTACTCAATCGGAACACCATGGGTATCCCAGCCGAATCTCCGCTCAACGTAACGACCCTTCATGGACCAGTAACGCGGAATAATGTCCTTGATGGTGGACGCCAAGAGATGGCCATAATGCGGCAATCCGGTCGCGAACGGCGGTCCATCGTAGAAGGTGTATGGTTCTTTGCCTTTGGACTGGGTAGGATTAGTACAAAAAAACGCCAGATATGCTTTTCACAGGTTATGCAACATAGCTATAACAAGGCAAGATCACAACAGACAAGCCGACAGAGGGGCACGTGAAGTATGCTGGAAAAGGGCGCAGGAATTCGCATCCACTTACCAGCTCAACTTGCCTCAGGAAGGCGTCGATCTCCTTCCATCGCGCAAGCACGCGCTCCTCCTCGCGAGGGAAGTCAATAGACATTTTTGAGGTTGATGAGAAATGACCGTGGCGGGGAACGATTTTCTATAGTTGACTCCTCCGAATCCCCGCCACTAGCGTGACTCACTATCGATAGAGCCCCGCCCTTAGGTCTCACGCTATGCGAATTGCTTGCTATAGCAGTAGCACTAGAGCATCTGAACTTCCAAGGCAGGTCTAGAACAACTACATCATCCGTCTACATTGAAATAAAACGAATATTGAGCCAGAGAAGCATATGCAAATGACGAATTGAAGGATTGGTATCTCATTGAATATGCTTTGGAATCGATTAGCCTTCGACCTCTACAATGTCCACCAAAGCCCTGCATCCAGACGCCAGATATCAAAAAAGCCCCTCTTCCCCAGATGATGGAAGCTAAATGATACAATAGTCATGATATTTATTACATTCCACCACAGTAGCTGTCCCTTGTCTCATCCCAACCCTACTAATCGGAACCATCCGGCTCGGAAATGATCAGATAGAGTCCCATAGGACACCTGTCGTCGCTCTGTTTAAACCACAACAAAGTGTCCTTGGAGCACAGCATACCGCTCCTCACCACTACTCCCTTTTGCTCCTGAGAAACATAGCACGGCCCCGAGCTAAGAACGTAACTATGGCGGGGAGCAAACTGCTTTATGGTAATCGGTGGTGTGATACTAAGCGGAGGTTTATTACTCCAAGTTGTAACGATGGGAAGTGGAACCCGAGCGCCGTGGGCAAAGGGGTGGAACATGAAGTGGCCTGGGCCGATCATGCGGGATATACCTGGTGCTTGCTTGTAGTCGGGGAAGTTGAAGACGAGGTTGCAGGTTTTGCCTCTGGCCCTGTCGGCATCCAAGGGTATGTTGAAGACGGTGCATTTGTCTCTTGCGGTTGTACCCGCCCAGCTGTTGGGTGAGAAAAATTCGGTAGGTTTCTTTTCGCTGATTTGGAAGATGTCTCGGGGCGCGAAGGTGCGACCTTTTGGCAATTCGCCATATGGTTGAATGAAGGAGGTTGGGCAGCCTCTGGGGTTTCTGTCGAATACCCGCGGTGTGAGCTCTATAGTTGAATTATTGAACGGTATTGCGAGAGCTGTGGCAGCAAAGGCCGAAAGGATCGCGATGATTCTCATGACGGGTTGTGACTTTTCAGTAGGGATTGAGTGACAGTTCGATCTTAAAGAGGCGCGGTCGCTGTCCTAGCCAACGCAGATTCTGTCTTGTAGAGTATCATTGCCCTAGACTGGTTGGTGGGTTATCAGTATTGACATCAATGCCTCGTACCGTCTCTGCCATGTGTTGGGTGTTTGATGGAGAAATCACCGCTACTTTATTCAACAGATCTTGCAGGTATACTGCGACAGTCCCAACATAAGACATAGTTCAGAAGATGGAATCCACATCAAGAAATTGTACTGGCAATCATGTTGTAATGGATCTAAACAGAAAAGCATGTTCCCAATCGTATGGCAGGACCTTGGGCACGCAGCGAAGGGTATTCGGTACCCCCACATTTCCTACCAATTGCTGAGAATTTGTCTACAATAATTAGAATACCAGCTACTTGACGTCTAAAAATTTCGAGACAGCTGCAACAAATATCAAAATCGGTTATGTTGACATGGACGTGAAATGCAAGAAACCTCCGAAGTCCTCACAGACATCGCAAATCTAATCTACCCACATACTACACCCACCAACACCCACATAAACAAACCCAATCTCTATACGACCGTATCTTCCGTCCCACAAACGCGCCACCCGATCCTTTACCACCGGTACGATGCACACATCATTCATAAGTACTTACACGGAAACCCATTTTACGCAGCAGCGGCTCCGGAACCTCAACCCAAAAGCGCCAACAACGCCGCCTGATGAAACGCGTAGTAGGCCCCCGCTGATTCCACCACCCATCAATTTCCCGTAAGCCACAAAACTTGCCCTCTTCATGCGAAGTCTTTTTTAGCCACAAACGGCAGGAAGGAAACAAAGAACACAGATTTTTATGAACTATAAGCCTGTATAAACCTTATTCGCGAGTCGTGAAGCATCCGGCGGCAGCTTAGATAGATTAAAGGGAAGCCGATGGCACGGTGATGTTGTGCGCGCAAGGAGAAAAAGGGACTGAAAGAACAAAAAAAGGTTAAGAAAGAACAAGATAGGAATGTAATTTGCGGAGTAGTATTACTCCATCATGAAGCTCTTACCCCAGATACGAACCGTCGCAACATGCATGCAAGCGTTGCCTGAGGCGCACACACTCTAACGCGCGATATCCCTTCTTTACCCCGAGACTTATGCACAACAAGGCGCTCTCCCTCTCGTATGCATAAATACGCCGCCCGTCATCTGACACCCTCCGCAACAAACAGGCGAAATAATAACGCCGAATTCCATCGGTCTCACAGGCCCTCGCTTCCATTCGTACTAACTCGTAAGGAAAAGAAAAAAAAAACCGTACTTCGGGAGAACCACGCAATTCTATACTAGTAATTCAAAAAACCGCTCGTTTGCATTAACAATATCCAAATCCAGAATAAACATACGAACCATTCATGTTAAGATAGCAATGGAGGGGGGAAAACACGCAAGGACCACACTAATCTCTCTATTTTTGGGTGAAGTGATTGCGCACAAAAAAAAATTGGGGGGAAGGGGTGCTTGTTTCCCCATGCTAAGAGGCTTGGGTGCGGGAAGAAGGGAGACGTGAATAAAATTTTGATTAAAAACGGTGCAAAAATGCGGAAATGAAAGGCTGTGGGAAAATGAGCGAGGTGAACAGGGGGGGGTTTTTTTTTGCGCAATAAGGCCACCCGCACGCCAGGCACAACAGCGGGTGTGTGTGTGTGACTCGGGTTGGTGTCTTGATTGGGAAACACCGGAAATTTGATGGTCTTGGGTGCAAGGGCGCGCTGGGTTGCCGTGTTTGGAATGGGGGGAGGGGGGGTCCTAGTGCGGAGGCCCCGGGGTAGTTCGATGGAGAAATTCGATTGCATTTCAGAGGGTTTGGTCGTGCTATGACTTTTCATATGGCTCTGTGGTACTGGTCTCCGAATGGCGCTCTATACAAGGATCCATTGTTCGTTCAGCGGAATAGTCGGGGAGAGATAGGTAAAGAAAGATGTTATAGGGACGGACATGGGGATTTTCACAATGGAGAACCAGAGCACAGATATCAATCAAAGAGAAAAAATGGTGTTTCAAGTTCAATTGCTACTAATCGACCCAACTAATTACAATTACCCTTTGCGATACCAAGGGCGTACCTATAAGCGAAGACCTAAACCTCTATGCAATGCACTCATGTAAAGTCATAGCCTACTAAGTAGCAAGCTCGATTGAAGAAGATGACATTTACAAGAAGAAAGCAGCAAAAGCACCGACACCAGCAACGAAGCCACCGACGTTGAGAGCAGAGGCGGCACCGCTGAACTCAGGAGGAGCGGAAGGCTTGACGTAGCCACCGGTCTTGGTGGGGTATCCAGTGCCGGCAGCAGGGGGAACACCGGTACCGGCAGGGACAGATGGGTATGGAGCACCGCCACCTGGGACAGATGGGTAAGGAGCAACAGGGACGGAAGGCTTGCCAGGAGTGTAGGGAGAAGGAGGAACACCAGTACCGGTGGGGTAAGGGAGGGTGACGGTGACGGTGGTGGAGCTCAGGCAAGAGGTGGTGGTGTCAGGGCTGGGGACCTTGGGAGTCTCGGCAGGGTAGGTAGGAGCCGGGGCAGAAGGAGTCTCAGCCGGGTAGGTAGGAGGCTGGCTAGGAGTCTCCGCAGGGTAGGTCGGGGGCTGGCTGGGAGTCTCCGCAGGGTAGGT
>NW_006912249.1:0-23786 GCF_000523435.1 Bipolaris zeicola 26-R-13 | reverse complement strand
GGGAGGCTGGCTAGGAGTCTCCGCAGGGTAGGCGGGGACCGAGGTAGCGGGGTGAGGAACCTCAGTGGTGCAAGGCTCGGAAGAGGGAGCAGGAGCCGGGACCTCTGGGTAGGCTGGGTAGGCGTTGTAGCTGGGAGCAGCGGCGGCGAGGCCGGCGAAGGCAGCGATGGCAATGGTGTAACGCATTTTGATTGTTGGGTATTAGAACTTGAAAAGTAAAAGATGAAGTGGTTGGTGGGAGAGGTTGGAGGAGAGTTGGCGAGATTGAATTATTAAGGATAGTATTAGGTTGAGGACAACGAATGGACGACTCGAAGGTCAGGGACTTGATGCTCGAAAGTTGGCTGTGAAGTGGAGAAGAAAAGTTGGAGGGCGAGCACTTCGTCAGCTTATGTAGCAAAGGGAGATTGCAAGCGTCGTAGCGCGGGCCGGAAACATGTGGCCACTGAAAGGGGGGTGGACAGGACAGGCGACAGGGGCGGAGACGTGGAGGCCATGCAAGTGGTCCAGCGGGTGTCAGGACTAACGCAGGTCCCAAGTGGCCCCCCGGCGGTCGGCTGGCCAGTGGCAGGGCGGACGTGCCTGATGCTAAGACGACATGGGCAGGTTGCCTGCTAGTAGCGGCCGTGGCTCTCGTGTTGGCTAAATGAACCGGCGTCGAGGCGCCCTGAAGCGGGAGACGAGGCGTCAACTCGCACCCGCTGGCACCCATTCGAGTCGTGTGCTGGCTGGCGATCGCAGCAGGGAATGCTCAGCTTGCTCAGGAGAAACGTCTTATCGGGCAGCCCGTTGAACGCAACCCCTCGACTGCAACTGCGATACGGCAGCGGCACCAGTCTCCACGCGCCATTGCCATCCATCAGCATTGCCATTGCGCGCCTGCTCGATGGCCATGACTATCCCGAAATAGGCTGCACGGCCAAGCTGTCAGCGTTGCAGAGTATGCAGGGTGTGTCAGCGATTTTCTTTTTGTTTGCAAACACTTTTCCCGTCGCGCCCTCGCAGCGGTGGACCGCATCGTCAGCTCTTTTGGTCGTGCGCTGATAGTACATACCCACACGCGTCTCACCTGTTGCTGGCGGCGATGCACTCTCCTCAGACGTGCAGCTGTGGGCGTGTGTGCGTGTGTGCACATGCATATGGATTGGGTGGAGCAAGCAGACGGCGTTGCATTGGCTTCGGTGTGGATGGACGGAACTGCTTCGCCGCCTTGCCAAGCCAGTGGAAATTAAGCCTTGGGGCGTCGCCGCATTCGGCCTAGCGCCATAGCTCCCTCGCCCGTTCGGGTCTTACTCTGTCACCGTCCCCCTCGCTGCTCCCAGCTCATCTCGGCCTCACCTTCTTCTCAACAAGGCCCAGACCACTAAGAAAAACCCTCGCCATGTCGTCGCCGGCTGTCGTCATCGTTCCCACTGCTCGTTGCCCAGCGGCTCTCTTGTTTCTTTGGCCTGGCGGAACACACCCCAACCAACGACGTTTGTTGTCGGCTCCCTGACCGCCTCGGATGCTCTCACAACACGTGCCCCACGCCTGCATTCAGCCAGAATACTGTGCTCAAAGTTAAAAATATCCCGGTTGGCCATCGGCAATAGCATCTGTGTCCACACCCCTGCCCGTTGCATTCCACCCCTGTCACCTAATCAATGTCGATCGTATGGTTCTCCATGCCAACAGTCTGCCGTTTTGGACCTGTCATGGCACCCACCCTGGTCCTCCTTTGCAGCCGAAATCAGGCGGTCAGATGATTCACTAATGTCCAATACCGCCACTCTGCTCTATAGGTCACATCCGCATAGCGATTGGTCTTTGATTATTATCATTATTATGTACGTTCATGCTGCTCATTTGAACTAAATAGTGACACTACTCAATGCGTTTCCCTCGTAGCCAGACCGTCAGCTCTTCTTACTTGACGTACTTGATTGCAATCTGCGATAGGCTATCGATAACACTATCAGCAACTAGCTTGTCATCCAGCACCATCTTGATAATCGTAGCACCCCTCAAATCCTCCACCCGACCAGTGCTCATCTTGGCACTAGCATTTGTGAACACCACCCTCCCAAAGTCTGCCAGCGCCAAACGCCCTCCACCGGAAAAGTATTCCATGATCCATTCTGCATTGTCGCTGGTCAAGAAAGTGTCTGGAGGCGATGTCACATCCATGCTGATATCATTGCCAGTGCTGATGTTGATCAATCGAACATTCCCCGTGGTCGTCGATGTAGTCGTTATATCCACTTGGATCTCATCCCCGCCTGTAACGTTGAAATCGTCCAGATAAGACGGCTCGTAACGGAACCCCTCGTACCATGCCGTGTATGATACCTTGCCGGATCTCTCAACCGTCCAGTCCACACCACCCTGTAGTTGAGACTCAAAGGTGTAGTCGCTAATACCCACCCATGCGGACCCCCATTCTGTATCGTTCGAGGCGCCAGTGTGCTTGGGTATCGGAATCGTAAAACGCCCCGTGGCAGAGGCAAAGTTACCCGCACAAAGCTTCTTAGAGAGCATGCCACCCGCCCAGTTGTCTCGAGTTACTACCTGGTTTGCGTTCTCTGCATCCCTCGTAATGGATCTGCACTGTACCCTCAAGGCCGTGCTGTCTTGGGTTGAGGGCTGTGACAAGTGCTGGTAGTTTCCATGGACCTGGGCCCGTATACCTATGGCTAGGACCGAGCTGGCAATGGCAGCGACGAAAGCAACAGAGAGTTTCATGGTGTGGCAACACTAAGCCTGGTAAAGCTGGAAAGATGGATGAGCTGTCTGCTCTCCATTGTGGGACTTTTGGCCGATATATTATACCTATTGAGCGCTTACGGATTTGAACTTGGTTTCGCATCTGTCACTTCCCATATGCTTTGCATGCTGCCGACATGCATTGTATGTTGTTATCTTGCCGCCGAGGCGCCGAAGCCACTCTGCTCTACTCAAATGGTAAATTTTTGGCTACCAAGTCAAACATTTGGATTTGGATTATTGTGTTATCAGTGGTGACGGCCTGCCTAGTTTCGGAGAAACATTCGTACTTTTAGAGGAAACAACAGTGATTGTCCACGTGTATAGGAAAAGGAAAAAAACCCAATGTTTGCATGAGGGGTATGGTTCCTTGATAAGGTTTCGGTGGTGGCTGCCAAAAGATACTTAGCTGGAGGGGATTGGTGTTGCATTTGCATCTGTGGTGTTGTGCACAATCAATTCGTGGATAATGCAAGAACAACGGCGCATCGTCAGAGATGTGGGATGGTACTTCAGTCGTTTACTACAAGAACAGCGAGGATCTAATGCCCATCAGACAAGATCTATCCTCCACGTTTCCCGGACTGTCAGATTTTGAGTATATTTCTTTTGCCGTGTGGACCCAGTTGCTTTGCACACCGGCAACAGTCACACAGACCCTTCGGAGAAGCTACGACCGGCACTTGTACAAACAAACTCGGAACCGTGCGGAAAGAACAGTGCCGTGCTGCGATAACGAGACTTAGAGTAGGTACTAGTACGTAAGTACACCACCCACACGACGCGATCAGTGCGCAATGAGCGGGAGGCCCCTCCTGAAGCGTCCTTGATCAACAGGGGCCGCCCCACACTTGCCTTGTACGTCTCGCACACCCGTTGACATTTGATTTTTGTCTTACCCAACAGCTCGCCTCACAACACAAGCAAATCCTCTCTTCCATATCTGAAGCCCTGTTTCCTCCCTATACTTCTCCGCTGACATCATGTTTGACACAGCTAACTGACGCTACAGGCATCACCGAGGTTTCGCTGACCAAACGATCATCGCCTGCCTTGAAACAACGACTTCGTACCTCCACTCCCGGCCCACCCACCACCATTACGTTGCATTCAACATGCGCTTCGAATGCGTAGTGTCAGTCCGTCGAGATTTCATGTTTCCAAATACCCAGACTCGACGTATCGGAATTTCACTCGGCCCTTGCTGATCTCATCTAAGCGTTGCCATGACCGGGCGCATCCACCTTTTAATATTACCATCTACATGGACGAGTGCGTAATACCAGGGGTTCCCAAGAGCCATCCACAGATCACTCGCCAAAAAGCATTCCCCTGAGTTCAGATTCCGATGACGTCATTGGCATTCCAGCTTGGAGAATCATACCTAGGAATTCCTCTCACAATCCATGGGCAGGCAAGGCTCCAGGTATGAGTGCGCCATTCCGGAATACCCCACCATGAGGCGGATACCGGGAGATCTTCCAAACATTCCCATTGATCATACCGTGTCAGTGGCCAGTTGCACAATCCGATTGACTTCTGAGGCTCGACCTGGCGCACCCAGCGTACCGATTCAACTAAAACAAGTCCAGAAAACTAATTGCGATGGGCAAGTCTGGGATCAATTGTGGACTTTGAGAAGCGCCATGTGACATAACGAGCCTCCAGTTGCCAGCCCTTTCCTTTGTTTTGCTACAACTTAATTCCAAGTCGTCCTGGTTGCAGTGAAGCCCCTGGACCGATCTTCTTCTTTCTCTGGCTGGCCGCGTGTTGTTTCCAGGATCCCTCTGATACCATTCTGAGATCTACCTTACTCACCAGTTGGAAGGACATCCTATCAGAAGCAAGTCTTTACCGTGTGAAATGGCCCTGCTGACATCAGCAGCTCCATACCCAAGTCCAATGGAACCCAATGGTTGACGTAGGCATTACTACTAACAGGGACATGACACATTATAATGGGAACCAAAAAAATAGCACTCCACATTTTCCTTTGAGGATGCAAACTCCA
This sequence comes from Bipolaris zeicola 26-R-13, assembly GCF_000523435.1. Classification (NCBI taxonomy): domain Eukaryota; kingdom Fungi; phylum Ascomycota; class Dothideomycetes; order Pleosporales; family Pleosporaceae; genus Bipolaris; species Bipolaris zeicola. The sequence goes on along the minus strand of NW_006912249.1, from coordinate 19,033 downwards.
TAGTCTGGTGCCGGTTCCCGTTTCCTTTGTGCAATCTCTGTGAACCCACGCCTGGCCATCTCCAAGGATCCCCGCCTATATGACGCGCGGCCACGGCATGCCGGATGAAATGAACAAAAACCCATATTAGCCAGAGTTTTACAGTCGCTGTGTCCATCTCTGGGTTTCATGAGAGCTTTGTTTGAGGCTATGACTGTTAATCGGAAACGCCCTTCACACAGTGAACATTTGACCTCAGGAACAAAAGCATACCCAACCAGACGTTTATTCATCGCTACACTACAGCTGCTATTTTCTGTACACACAAAACGCGCGTCTCGGAACTATACCAGTGGATTTCCGTATCGTCTTCCCGGGTATATTCATGCAACATGGAAACTCACACGTCCACGCTCTAAGAAACGGCAATGCACCCCCACAGCACGGAGACACAGTTGGGCTTTGTAGATTCTGTAACTGATAGCTTCCCTACGATATCCCATAAAGCGTCCCAAACGACATGGCCAGCGAAAAAAGCATGTATATATATATATCCGTTGTCACAGCTCCATCGCCAACGGCAAACAAAACCTTTCAAGTACCCGATCAGATGCCCTCACAATCGGACTTTGTATATGAGACAACGACATATGTCGAAGTCCATCGCCAAACCCCACACAAATAGATAGCGAGAAAGACAAAAGAAAGAGCACAAAGACGTCATACAAAAAAACAAAAGCATTTCATATATCCCAACTGTTCCATACACACATAACCCAACTCTCCCTCTTTACTTCGATACATACATAGTTACATACATGCATACATTCCCATTGGGCCCCCCCTTCATCCCATCAAAAAAGAAAAAGAAAACAGGAAGAAGGGAGGGAAGCCAAAACTTGTCCAACGCGACCCAAAATGCCCGCTCAAAACGCCATGCTAATTAATACACACATACGCGGACACGCACACGCATACTTCGGTAGCTCTCTCCGCTCTCGTCTCCTTTGCCTCGGGGTAAAGAGCCGAGTTTGAAAAGCAAAAAAAAGGAGAAAAGAAAAGAATCCGACGCAACTGGTCTCGCATCTGCCCCGTCCGTCCGTCCGTCCGTCCGTCCGCCCGCCCAGCCCTTACGTCATACAATCAATAAGACGTCAGAAAGAAAAAGAAGAAGAAAAGAAAAACACCGTTGAAACGCCGCCCCGAATTCCTGTGACAAAACAAGACAGAGTTTTTTTGCTTCAAACACTCAAACATTTTGCCTGTTCTACCCAGGTTTCTTATCGCCCAATTGTCTTTCTTTCAAACCCTAAGCTTTCATCTTGCCCAAGAAGCCATCAAGGTCAAACTCTTCGTCGTACTGCTTCTCGTCCCAGAGATCGCCCAGTTCATCCAGGAAGCCCTTTTTGCCTTTTTCTCTCAGCGCGCCCGTGGCATCGACAGCGTCGTTTTCGTCGATGCCAGTGCCGTCGTCCTTGGCGTTTGAAGGCGGTGCAGGCAAAGCAGAAGGATCGTTTGAGTCAGCAGATACGTTGAAGAGATCAAGGATCTGATCCGTTTGCATCGACTGCAGACCGGCGTTTTGTTGGTTGACAACTGTCGAGGCAACGTCGATTTTGAATCGTTGGAGACTGTTCACGAGGGTTAGCGTTTGTGACCATGTGATTTCAGGAAAAGATGGATACGTACTTTAGGATCTTCTCCTCCAGGGTGCCGCGCGTAACAATGCGGTAGACGTTGACTACCTTCTTTTGACCAATACGATGCGCGCGGTCCATGGCTTGGATATCCTTTTGCGGGTTCCAGTCGTGCTCGACGAAGATGACGGTGTCGGCACCAGTCAAATTGAGACCGAGACCACCGACACTAGTGGTAAGAAGCAAGACGTCGTAAGACGGATCTGTGTTGAACTTGTTGACAATTTCTTGTCGCTTGGTGGCTTCAACACCACCGTCTAGACGCATAAACTGAACGGATGGCAGCAACTTTTCGAGCACATTATGCTGCACCATGTCGAGCATCTCCTTCATCTGACAGAAGACGAGAGCGCGATGCTGGGAGACAGCTTCGGGTAAGTCGCCGTTCGCATTCGCCGACTTGTCGCTGACAACGTCTGATGCTCCGATACCACAATCGACAAGCAGATCCTTGAGAGCCCCGAGCTTGGGTGCGTGCGCAATATCGTCAATCGTAGTGTTGTGCTTTTTGAGGTACTGTTGAGTTGACTCGTATGCCTTGTTGGTGGGGCCCTTGACAACAAGCGAAGGTGAGTTGCAAAGTTTCTTCATGTACTGCAAAGCCTGGAAAATGTGTTGCTTGCTCTCACGATCGGCATTACCAGCCTTGGACTGGATTTCTTTACCTTGACGTTTGGTGAAATCGTCAAAGAGGTTGCGCTGCAGCTCGGAAAGATCGCAGTAGTAGTTCTGTAGAATCTTGGGTGGTAGATCATCTAGAACCTCTTCCTTGAGACGACGAAGGAGGAAGGGCAACACTTGCTTGTGAAGAGCTTCAATCGCCAAAGCACCCCGTTCTTGCTCCTTTGACGAGCTCTTTGCAAACCGAGATGCAGCAATGGGCTTGGCAAAACGCTCCTGGAAGACCTTTTCGGTACCAAGGAAACCTGGCATGAGGAAGTCGAACAAAGACCACAGCTCAAGGACGTTGTTCTGAATTGGCGTGCCGGAGAGAATGAGGCGGTGGTTGGACTGAAACTGCTTGACAGCCTGGCTTGTCTTTGACTTTGAATTCTTGATCAAGTGTCCTTCGTCTAGGACACAGTAGTTCCAGTTGATGGGCTTGAGGATATCGGCGTCGTTGCGGCAAATGTCGTAGGAAGTGATGACAATGTCTACTTTGTCAAGGTCGTTCCTGTACTGACTTCGGATTGGTGGCGAGCCTACGTAAGCAACGCAGCTAAGGAAAGGCGCATATTGGCGAATCTCCTGCTGCCAGTGACCAGACAGGGTGGGCGGGCACACAATGAGAGACGGTAGGCGACGGAAGTTTGGATCTCCAGATTTGGCAAACTCGTCGGCACGCATGTGATGGTCACTAGCCACCATGCAAAGAGTTTGTAGAGTCTTACCAAGACCCATGTCGTCACAGAGGATTCCGTGGAGGTTATACCGATTAAGGAATGCCAGCCAGTTGACACCATCTTGCTGATAGGAACGGAGCGTTGCCTTGATGCCGACAGGAATCTCAAAAGGCTCCACCTTCTTGGCGTCTAGCATTTGAGCAACAAACTTGCGCTCTCGGTCTCGGCCTTTGAGCAGGGAGTCTGGAAGACCTGGTGGATCGGGAATACCCGACTCGAGTGGTACGAGTTTGACCAGTGTAGCGAAGCTGGTTGTGGCGAGTAATCGGACGTCATTGTCTGAATCACTCATTCGTCCAAGGACAGGAGTGATGAGGAAGATGACATATGGCAGGATTGCATCGTCCATGACGTGGATGAGGTGGTATATGCACTCGATTGCTCCCTGGCGAGCATGTACGTTACCACCATCGCTAATGGTTGGCAGCACACTCTCGACAAGCATTGTAATACCCTCAACAGACATGACGCTGCAAATCGTCGCAAAGCATTTAGCAGCTGCGTACCGCAATACGTACAGCTTGCTCTGTAAAGCCCTGGCAATGAGTGGAAGGAGTTCCTTGACAAAACTTCTCACGCTTGGATGCAGTTTGCCTACCAGAGCGCGTAAAGTCGACAGGCCATCGACAACTTCTTGTCCAAAGACACCGTCTTCATTGAAGATTTGCGGGGGCAGCGACGCTTCGGTGAATGCCTCCTTGATCGGCCGCTCAATCAGGTCCTTCAGAATGGGCACCTTTTCGAAAACCTCAGCACCGAAACGTTCAACAACCTGTTCCAGGCCCTCGCGTGCACCACGCTTGGTGATTCTCGCAGCCCGTGACTCCTCTGCAAATCGAGCAGCGTCTGGATGGTCCCGTACGTCTTCGTCTTTCTTAAGCGTCAGGATACCGGTTTCAATGTGCGATTGCCCAGCGAATTCGGGAGTTTCTGCCGTCTCCATACAGTAGAATTTGACCAGGTTGCCGACAACCTTGTTCACGACGCCCGATCTCTTGCCATTGACCAGGTGTACAATGTAACCGGCAACTGCAGCTGCAGAACGTTTTTGCAATTCCACATTCTCTTCCTTCTTGATGCTATCCATCATAGCCTTGATAGGTGGTGATGGTTTCTTGGGAGGCGAGTCAAGCGCCACAAGTGCGCCAGCAGCAGCGGCCTTGATTCGAATATCGCGCTCTTCCTTGATGTTCTTGGCTTCCTGAATGCTGGCCTCTACTTCTTTGCGCGTCGTCTCTAGGTTGGCTGCAGCGATCATACGCGAGGAAGGTGTCATAGCCTTCTTTAGCTTCTCATATTGCACAGTGACCAGCTTTTCGGCATCCGCGACTCCAAAGGCATAGTTGTTTGTAAATGGTAATCCTTGGACGATAGTTGAAAGGTTTGGCAGGTTCTGTACGTGTGCTTCCTGGAAGATATGGAGCAACGACGAACATTGCGTGCGAACAATCTGGAGTTTTGGCACAAGATCCTCATAGGCTAGAGGTCTCTCGCCTTCTACCATGGGCAGCAGGTGTTGGACGAACAACTCGGCCAACGCGTCCTTGGCTTTCAAGTTCTTTCCAAACTCCTCGATAATGATGGCAGCCGTCAATTGAGTCGTGGAGTTTGGCGAGGACAGTGGGCTTACCAGCCTGGACTTGAAAGCCTGAAGTCGCGATTCTTCGGGCCAGGCACCCATGGCTGTTCCCAGAGCTTGGGCTGCGGAGGTTCTGGATCTGATCATGACATCTGCTCCAATGAGTTCCAGATCTCCAGTAATCATGTGTCCGTCGACGTTGTGAGATTGAGAGGATGGTGCTGGTATTGCCATGTCGTCTTTTCCTGGGCGGGACTTCTTTCTCCTCTTTTGGGCTGGTTCGGCGCCATCGGGCGGTGTCGATTTCCGGCTCGTCTCGGTGTTCGGTGGGGGTCCCATGGCTTGCCCAGAAGGTTTGATAAGAAGCGATTTGTCCAGGGAAATGGGGTGACGAGAGACTCCGATGGGGGTAAGGGTGAGGGGAACAATCGCATCCAATACGGGCTCCAGATGGTTGGGTAATTGACTACCCAAGCTTGCAACTACGGCATTCCAAAGCTGCATTGAGAGCTTCAGAACGCCTTCATTGCGCTCGAGCAAGATGTTCTGGAATATCAACTGCAACGCCTTGCTGTCTATCCAGCCATCTGATTCTTGGCTCTGAATATTGAGGAATGTGATTAGTGCACGCAACACAGCCGCACGAACGCTAGTAATGGTATGTCGTAGGAAGGGGAAGAGGCGAGGGACGAGCTCGTGGAATGACTGGCTTGGGTCTTGGCGAGCGTTTGCTTGCATTGCCTCGAGCACTTGAGGGAAACCGCAGAGCTTAGCCAGCAAGTCCATGATGAAACCGGTGCTAGCGCTGAGATCATCCTGCAAGCTGGAGAGACATGACCAGACGACATTCATCAATCCTTCGAGTGCCTTGGGCCGCATCTCGATGAATTCCTTTACAACGGGGATTAGCGTTGCGGCACTGATGGCTCGTACATCATCATCGTCATTACTCAGGCCATTGGTGACTGCAGCGAGCACACCATCCATCAAAGTACCATCTTGAAGGAGCAGATCGTTTCGCACAGCGACAAGGTACCGCAAGCCAATCATGCCACCCTGGCAAAGGGCCCAGGGTGCACTGAGAGGGTTGGTGTCAACAGGTAAGTCCTGATTCATGATTAGGCGATTGAGAACTCTGAAAGTTGCCAGCACATTGTCGCCAGTCATGTATTGCAGCAAGGAACCGAGTGCTTGTCCTGCAGTTTCACGTATTGGTGCAATGACATTATCACCAGTGAAGTCTGCAAAGCGATCGAGCATGAAGATGCAGATCATGCGACACGCTAGGTCGTTGAGCCATTGTTGATTGAGCTGATCATTCTCGGCTCGAGTGAGCCCTTTCCGCCTGCCGGCGCCGGCGCCGTGCACACGGAGGATTTCTCGAAGACCCATGGCAGCCCCATGACGGACCTCCCAGGTGAAGTCAAAAAGTTCGACAGCAAGATACGAACACACACGTTCGAATGGCCATTCTAGCCCAGCCTCCACAGCCTCGGCCTGAAACGACGACTTTTCGGGTACGGGCGCGCCCTTGAACTCCTTGACAAACTTTGCGTCGTCGTCTCCGCCGTTGCGCTCGAGCGAAAAGTAGTCGTTTACACCACTGTCGCCTTCCTCGCCGTTCTCGGTCTTTTCGAGCTTAAGGGCAATTGGATGGGGGCGACTGGGGGTTTCTACTGCATCTGACTGTGAATCTTTGCGTGAGTTTGCGTTAAAATCAACGATTTGGACCTTGTTAGCACCCCCGGCAGCATTCTTTTTTTGCTTGCGTTTGAGGGCGTTTTGCTGCCTTTTACTTAGTCCCTGGCCGTTGGGCGTGGCCAATGCAGGGGGAGGAGAAGAGGCTAGATTTGAGCTGTCGGCACGTGGGACATTTGTGTCGATGCGATTTGGTGCAGGCGTCTTGGGCCCGGGTGTTTGAGGCATGATTTCGTGGGGTGGTGAGAGGTCCTCGGTCCATGGACCCTCGAAGCCAAGGCGCTTGAGGAGGGTACTCTTCTGGTACTCCAGGCGCTCGGCGGGGTCCATGGCAGCCAGCTTGTAGTCATGCTCCTTTGCACCAGAGGAAGCCAAGACTTTACCAAACTTGAGGATGGAGGGCAGGTCGAGGGTAGCTAGATCGAGTCCGTGGGAGAGGGGAGGCAGGGCAGCGTCGCTGTTTTCTTCTTTCTTGACGGCGCCATTGCTATCTTCGGACTTGACATTGTGATTCGACTCGGACTTGAGGCTGGATTTGCTGGATTCATCGGCATCATCGTCATCAGCATTGGGATCAAACTTGTCGGCGTTAGCGGCAATGCCGCCAATGGCCTTGGCGGCAGCGACTCGAGTCTCCCAGCTCTTTGACCTCAGGTAAGGGATGACACGGGTGAGGAGGTTGAACAGTTCATCGGGATGTTGTTTCTGGACGTCAGCAAGTTGGTCGGCTGCTGTGTTGCGGATCAATGCTGTGCTGCCAGTCTCGAGGAGCCTTGGCGCGGGTTAGCGAGCAGGCGACAAGGGTGGGTCAGAGGGGACAAGAGGGGCAATGCCATGTTGGGGGGGATGCATGGCAGGGCGTGGTATGCGAGGGGCATGGCAAGTATGTTTGTTCTTTCTGGCGTTGTCGGGAAGGGGTGCAAAGCCATGTGCAAAGCTGGAGTCGGGTGCACTTACGTGACGAGACGGTCCAATCTGGTGGCACTATGGCAGGGTTAGCGCGACATGCATGCAGCAGCAGCCGTGGGATATGCGACAAACCTCATCGTGACCAGCGGGTGGGTCTGGCTATGGGCGCGCGGCCAGAGGGATTAGAAATTACTACTATGGGCCCGCAGGCGAGTGCCATCGAAGGCGCACCAAGTGCACACACAAACACAGAGGCACACACACAAGCCTCTGTGGCGGGGGGTGCCGTGGGCGCAGCACTGGAGTAGTCACGTGACGGGATGGTAACTCGATGCGGTGCCGCGAGCGCGTCGGAGAAGGTGGGCTGCGGGCCTATCTAAGAGAATGAACAGGTCATTAAGTAGGCTGGATCACCACCAGGAACGGGCTAGTGCTGTGGTCCGTGCGTCCCGTTTCAGGGAGTAGAGGAAATTTTTCGCGACCTCCAACGGCGCCGACGAGCGCGTCTTGCTCGCAGGCACCCAGAGCCAGAGTGTCTCTACGCCTGCGCTGCCTCTCTGCGCCGCTTCCATCAGCCTGCCGTGTCTCTTCACATCTGTGTTCGGCACCTTGTATCAGCCTGGCTGTGACAAGGTGGCCTCTGCGCCGCACTAGCCCAGTTCCATCACCGCCCCAACGCGCCTGCCCACGCCTCACCACCACCACCTTCCGCTTCTCTATCCACCATCCGCCCTTGACCACCCATTCATTCTCCATCATCTACATCCCAACCCCCATCACTCTCCCCTCTCCCCTCTCCCCCTCACCCCTCGACACCCACGCCTACCTTCTTCGTCTCAAACTTCCACTCAGTCATCCGTTCCAGCTCGGCGGGAGTCGCTGACAGGGCTCCCAGCCAGCCAGTAGTAAGCCCTGCATCGTCGCTGCTCACCACAGCAGCAGCAGCCTGCAAACGGCAAATCCCTATCTCTCTGCCTTGCTAGTCTCATCTCCATCCACACCCACTCACGCACGACAACAACAACAACAACTTTGCAAACGCAAAAAAACATCCATCCTCCATCCTTCATTTTTCCCATCACCACAGCTGCCGGATGCACCGGACGGGCCCCCCGCGTCGTGAGCGCGTCGCGCACACCCGATTACCTCTCGCTTGGCCAACTGATCTACGTGCGCCGCTGCACCTAGCGCATACTTGCATCGATATATCGATCAACCTCTTGTTCCATCCTTTGTCGTTGCCTTGCCCTGCTTTTATTTTGTCGGGTTTCCTGCGCTCCCTATGATATTCCTATTACCGCCCTTGTGCCAAAGCCCTCTCTGTCCCATGGGCCAAAACATCCCATTGTCTTTCCCCGCAATCAGCTCTCTGTCAAGGGCGTGTCCGTGAGCTCAATTTCCCGCGCTGGGTTCAACATGCAGGTCAACGCCCTCCGTGCCAGACAATTTGGTTCATCGTATCATTGGTAATCTGGTCCGTGTGGGCTGCAGACAGCGGTCCGCTACGCGTCCGTGCCGGGTACAGATGGTTGCCAAGGCTTATATTGTGAGCATCCGCGTCTTGCGTCTTGCATCTGTCCTTTCCCAAACAACAACTTGATTAACACGCGCCACACTTTATTGACGACAGATACCCTTGAGCACGCAGGATTCCCCCCCCCTTAATAAAATTTACACAGCATCCGCAGCATGACTCTACCCGTGTATACATATATACTTATATATAAACTTGGTGATTGCTGACTAGTCAGGCGTCCCCATGCATAACACAACGACATGCACCGCCATCGGAGCTTTTCCGGTGTTGTCATGCATCGTTCACTCTTCGTAATTCGCGCTCAACTAACAATGGAACAGAAGCACTGGCTTCCGATACTTTGTGTACACGTGCTCATGCCTGCTAAGGGGGGGTGCGCGAGAACAAGTTACCTTCTAGAAAACTTGATTTCCATGTGCGCCAAGCATAGCAAGCATCTGACTACTGTATACCTTGTTTTCTCTTACACGGCAGCCCTTTTGTGGCCGCCTAGCGCCACTATGCGTACTTATCATCCATATGTCTATTTCCGTTGTCATTAGCCTCGGTACCTACGCTACGCTATCCAGTACCGCGGTGCACATACTATCTGCATATCCATTTGCCTATCAGCGGTACATACATACCCGAGGTGAAAAAGAGTCAACCCCCGAAAAAGGCCATTCTTTCCCAGGAAAACGCAGCCAAGCCCCATCCATCCATCCAAAAAAAACCCCTAGTACACCGTCAAACACTCGCGCGACGTATACCCATGGAAACCCCCCAGAGCGCGCGTACCCTCCTCAACTCGTCCACTTGTCCTCTCCATCTAACACATGTCACCCTTAGAGCGTCTCCAACTAGACCATTACACCTAGGGATATACTAATCCCCACGGAGCCGTGCGCGATATTCTTCCAGTTGCATAAGGGTGACTTCTATTTCACTATTTTAATCTTTTAGTACATACTACCAGAATATGCGTGAAGGAACATGAGGGGGCTACGTACCCCAGATCAGGATTCTCATCAGCGACCAAGTTTTGCAACCGAATTTCTGCTGCAGACGCGAGAGTCGCAAGGCTATCTAGCGTACGCTGGTCTTGCCTTTGTTGCTCTTCCATTCGTTGCTCTTCATAGAAACGGTGGTAGTAGTCGTAAAGCGCTTGACCCTCAGCGGAATGTAGTGATATCATCGGAGCAGCGTTGCGTCTGCCTCCTACTACTAGCCCTGGTGTCCTGGGAGAGCACTGATAGCTGACGTCGTTGGTCGTGACATCTTGCTTCCAATACAGCACGTCGACACGTAGATTCCGCATGTACGACTCCTGGTTTGCAACGTAGAGTCTCATGTATCCGCGCTTGAACGTGGCAAACGTGTCGAAGCCTTGGGAGCGCAGGTAGTAGCATAGACGCAGTGCTTCTTGTGCTGTTGGCTTGAAATTCGTTGGCGAGATCATTTGCGTCCACTCGCATGCTTGCTGTCCATTGAGCATGTCTGCCGGGAGGGATGCTAGGTATTGCAAGGCCTTGAGCTGGACTCGGACGTAGTCGAGTGTCCTCTCGCTACCTTCTGTCTCTTCGGCTTCATTGTATGCAGTCCTGTCTAGCACGGGCACGATCGTGGTAATAGGCTGGATTGGTGTCGGTCGCGTTGCTGTGGAAGGGTTAACAATGGTAGCGTCTTTGTCGTATACTAGATATTCCAAGTTATTCGTGTTGCTGCCAGTCGCATCCATCTTTGGGCCGTTTGTTCTTATATCGTCGCGGAAATGCAGTGGGAAAGTTCGAGTATAAGTAAGATAGCGGTGCGATGTCTGTGGGTGGACCTTTGGAAAAAGAAGTGAGAATGCTGAAATATTTGTCAGTTTCAAGCTGATGCGCGATTGCGGATTCTATTTATCCCATACCAGATATTTGCTAGACCAAGGGAAACGATGGATCTTGTTGGATGGTGGAAGAATACGGATTGCGAATGGTGTTATACCTCGCCGCGCAAAAAGCGAGATAAGAAAATTGAATAAATGCTACGGTGGAGGTTTTAGCGCGATGCTGAGACTGGGTGAAGGTGAACAAGGCAAGAAGGATGGTCCAGCTTTTCTCATCACGCGACTGCCCTTCGTGAGCCGAACCCCCTCCACGTACAGTTATTCACTCTTTCTTCAAGCTAACGTGAGTGTGAAAGTGGTTGCTTGGCCTGACTTGAGTGGTACTTTACCCAATGTAAAGTTGGTGGGTCGCTTTTAGTACCAATCATGATTTGGACTTTGCCAATCACAGAGTTGAACGGAGAACAAAACGCTGTGCAAACCATCAGAGAGTCGATACACGCTTTTAGATAACATGGCTCTGATATCGCGTTTCAACGTGATGGGAGACGGCTGGGTAAGGCGTATACCGGAAGTTACTGTATCAGCCTGGATACTATCTTGATAACGTTTGAGGAGTTTTATGCGGTATTTCTGTTGTTATTCAAATACACAACTCATTGAAAACAGGTTTACCAAGAAATAATCCATTTTCGGTGAGTTGACGAGCATAAATTTTGCTCCATCACTTGTCTAATCCTACAAAGTCGGCAGCATTTGCAAATATCTGCTAGATTTATCCACATTATTCATGCTAAATGTTCTTTGTTCAACGATAATACATCAGCTTAATGTTTTTAGATGGATATCGTCGGTCTAGAAATACTTCAAAAGTTAATGTAGTATCTTCATATCTGCTCATTTGACCAACGATGTGTTACTAGTATGCTTGTTTAGCTAGCGGATTGTAAGTCCTTCGAAATGACACAAGTGTGCTTCTAGAAACATTACTACCACAGACTTGCCCTTGGCAACAGTGATATGCTAAGTTGCTGGTAGAATAATATGTACGCTAGATACCTGTGAAGTGCGGTGACTTCATGATAAGTTAAATTGTAACATTTTCATAAGCCGTCCTTGTACATGCGTCTGGAAGGGAATTAGGATTTTGAATCTAGAAATGCACAAACAACCAGATACATGAAGAACAAAACAGGTCTCCTATGTTCAACGATATGAACGATTGCAAACAAAAGATCCTATTACCAAGTCTATACACATATCTCATCTACGTCTTAGTTTTAAATCTTTGCAGCATCTCTCATTCTATTACATACAGCACAAAACTCTATATCCTACAATGACCCCTTTCCCTCTCCACAAAGTACTATACACTAACTCCCAAAAAGGAGCAAAGTTCCTAGTACCCCAGATGCACTGTCAGTGCTACGCCACGAACCAACAAAGACTATCCTCCTGTGACCCCCCTATAACCCACATCTTTCCAGCCCCACACGTGACGTTACAATGCCCGTTTTCTGAAACAAACTACACTAGTCTACATCCACCAAAGATCACCTCTACATACGCCTCCCTCCACATCTGCCGCAGAAAAAGGAAAACGAAAAAAAGCTAATGACTTGCATCTTCAACCCTGAACCAAACAACTTTGACAGCGGGCAGCACGCGGCAAGTTACTCGGAAAGCCTTGGCGTCGATGTGGGTGGGGTGGCGGTGGCGAAGGAAAAAAAAGGGTCAACAGGCCGAGGTGCGGCGACAACAAGCAAATACAACCCCTCCCCCTCCCATCCCTCGTGCCCGGGAGAAAGATAGACCAGGACGATCACAAAGGGGCTTTGTCCGTTTGCCACAGACGGGTGTGCCTGTCCATCACTTCAGGGACTTGCGGGCGGGAACAAGCAATATGATGCCATTGCTATTTTGCAAGACTCGTGAGGCTGAAGAAGGGGGGGGGATGTCAGGTACCCACGGGGCCTAGAATGGCAGAGAGGGGAGGGGGGGAAGTGATGTATAGGTATGACGTATGCACAACCCATGATCTTGATTTCCAACCCTCTTTTTTCCCTCTTCTTTCACCACGTCTACTTTCTATTCCTATATTGCATTCTAGCCTTATTGGCTAGAAAAGTTCAAGTTTTTTTCGATCTTGTCCTTTCTAATGTCGGTGAGGGATTAGCTTGGTTGAGGTGTAGTTGGTTGGTGCCCACCCGAACTACAACCCCTCCCTCTCTGCAACCACCCCACACGTGTCCAAGCAAATGCCCGCACCCGTTTCAACACCATGCATGCGCAAAACGCGCATAGTGTGCGTATCGGATACACACAACCAGACACCCAAGCTACCTTGCGGTGACGTGCTCATCCACGCCGGCGACTTGACAAATCAGGGGAGCTATAGCGAATTAAAAAAAGCTGTGGAATGGATAGAGAGGCAAGATTTTGAAGCAAAAATTGTGGTTGCCGGTAATTTACATTCCTGTCTGCATTGAAATGGTTGGTGGGGCTGATGAGTTTTTTTTCTCTTGTTCCTTCCTGAGCAGGTAATCACGAAATCACACTCGATGCGCCGTTCTTCAACAAAAACAAGGGCTCGTGGAAATGGCCTGGCGACCAAGACCCCACGGCGTGCAAAAAATTGTTGGTCGAGTCAAAGTCGATTACGTACCTTGAGCACACCACTACTACGGTCGAGCTTACCTCACCAAACGGACCGGGAACACGGTTCACGGTATTCGGTAGTCCGTATACACCCCAACAAGCGAATTGGGCCTTCCAGTACCGAGCAGAGGAAGCTGAAGACGTATGGAATAAGATTCCAGATGGGGTAGACATTGTCGTGACTCATACACCGCCAAAAGGACATTGCGATGGATCGGCAGAAGCTTCAAGAGACGGCAGAGAAGGGTGCCCAGCTTTGTTACGAAGATTGTCGAAGATCCGCCCCAAGTTGAGCATCTGCGGTCATATCCATCAAGGACGAGGCGTCGAGACAGTACGGTGGAGGACTCAGCCCTTGGACCAAGCCACACAGAGCGATAGTGGTAGCCTAGTGCAAAGCGTAGAATTCTGGAGCGATCCAGGGCAAACTAGCAACAAAATCTCCTTAGTTGACTTGACCATCAAGTCGATAGCAGGGCGCGACTTGGGCTGCGATACAGGGCTGCCACGTCAAAGCATCTCTGACTCGATGCAAGATGGTACTATGAGAAGCCAGGCTGATGCATCTCTTGCGCCGGATGTTACATGGCGTCAGCCCCCATCCGGTGATGGGAACCTTGTCCCGACGTCAAGCCTCACTGGCATTGCCCTTGAGAATAATGAGGCGTGGTGGAGAGGAGAGAACCATAGTAAACAATTGAGGAATGCAGGACATGCATGTCTCAACGATGGATGCAGGACGGGTCGGGCTTTTGGAGGTGCAGAGACGGCGCGTATTGAGACAACGACAGTGGTCAACGCAGCATACCTGGGCCCAAGGATTGCTGGAAAGCCTACTGGGCACCATAAGCCGATCGTAGTCGACGTTCAAGTGCCCGTATGGAAGTGTCCAGATGAGGAGTGAATGAGGTGGCTGATGTGGGATGACATGTGTAGTGCAGCGTACCTGTCGGACATGATATCATGCCTGGTGGCCAGCACCTGTTCTCTCGTGTGCACAAGACATGTTCGTCGCCAGTTGTGCTGCGCAATGGTGGAGGACCACGTAGAGGGACCTGCTTCGCCAGGAGCCCGTGGGTAGGATATGTCATTATTGGGCGTGACACGCAGAAGAGCCCCGCCTCACCCCGCATAGGCGTATCTTATCGTCCAACCACGCCAGGGCCTAACATGTGCCAATTCGGGACGGATCGAGTGGGAACAAATCTCACATGGGACAAAAAATCGTCAGCCTGGCGACGCAAGCGCCGTGCCCTGACCCGAGTTTTGACGGCCCACCGGGGGGCCCCTCGATGAGCCAGCTGCGGTGCGGAGGATGCGCAGTCATGCTGTGGTGCCCTAGGGCGACCAAGACCTGGTGACGGGTGGTTGAGAGTTCGGCATGAGCTTGTCTCAGAGGACTGGTCAGGCCGAAGACAGGTCTGGTTGGGTGTTGGGCGTGACGGGGAGCCGGCCGTGTGCCTTCGGTTGCAGTGTGCTCCATCTGTGACCAGGACGGCGGCGTGGATTCGCTGTGTGTTGCAAAGTGTCTTCAGCGGGGATGCTGACCGTTCTGGCTCGCTTGCTGGGCCTCGCAAGTCATGCCGGCTGAGGGGAATAATCCTATCAGATGGCATGGAGCCCCAAGTCTCAAACGACCATGTGGCCGCTGGTGGGCGTGATTGGACTGGATGTTTCCTAGGCGCCGTGACCGATGCGACGTGCAGCATGCTCATGTGAAGCGGCGGCGGCGGCTTGCGCGATGCGATGGCATGGCCCCACGGAAGGGCCTGGTCTAGGTGTAGGAGAAGGCGGACGGAAGCCGAAAGCACGCGGTGCCGTGACAGCCTTCAGCCCTGAGTACAGGACCACTACCACCCGCGCAAACTTGGGTAAGCCAGTCATGCTTGCGCGAGGCAATACACACCAGCCGCAGCATCGCCAGGGGGGTCTCCTAGAGCCGGCCTACTCAGCAATCCTGGCGCAGCGTTATAGTAAACCGCAACGCCCCAGCTGCTTGCGGGCTGGCTGACTGATTTGACCATACTGCTGTCCGTCTGTCCGCATCCTCCCTCGACTGCCCTGTTTTTTCTGTGACTCTCCCCTTCATCGCCATCATCACCCACGACGGCGTGCGATCGATGCCAACCATTGCCCGCCGCATTTTATTGGCATAGCAGCATATTGGCGTCGCTGAAACGGTGACGTCGCAGCATCCACACCGCAATTCCGCACCCGTAGAGCAGCGCTGCCGGGCAACCACGAGGCAGCTAATCGAAAGCATTGTTGCGCCGCAAGAGAGGAAAAAGTAAAAGAAAACAAGACAACACAGCCTCATTACTGGCGTCCCAAGCACAAACACTTTCTTTGTCAGGCTTGTTTAATCCGCCTTTTTTTCGCCATCACTACGACCTTCTGGGGTCTTCGATGCGAGCGTCTGTGTTCGCGGCTCGGTCCACTCTTCCTTAGGTCAGCGAAAGTAACCCGGCCCAGCCATCCTCGTCATCCCCCCTTGCCCAGACACGTTCGCCGTCCGCTGTCCGCTGTCCGTCTTCCGCTCTCACCACCCAAGCACCACGCACTCACGCACCACATACCCGACTCTCCTTAAAGCCCTTCGCCACCAAGCGCCTTCCGGGCCTCTCTCTCTCGCTATCTATCCCCTAAATTGTGGCGCTGCCTGTCTGCGTATACATACCAGCCACGCCGTCCATCCCATCCATCCCAGCTCCGCCACAGGCATTGGCTGCATTGACTTTTCCCCCGTGCCTGTGCCAGCCCAACAGTCGCCCTACCGCCTCGACGGGCTCTCTATAAAGTATACGCGAAGCCCCACCGCGCAATCGATTAGCACTACTTCCCCCTCCAACCCCCCCACCACCCCTTTCACATACACACAAACACCATGGACCTGGATCCCACGCCCGACCATTACAAGGCCCTCGGCCTCGACAAGAGTGCCACCGCCGCGATCATCAAGTCCACATACCGCAAACTGGTACTCAAGTGCCATCCCGACAAAGTCACAGATCCCGCATTGAAGGAGCAGAAGCAGGAGGAGTTTCACCGCATCCAGCAAGCCTACGAATGTCTCATCGACGACGAAAAGCGGGCTCACTACCACGCAGTCCTCGAGCTTGACAAGCTGCGCAAGGAAAAGGCCGCAAGACAAGCCGCTGCGCCACGCGACAGGACTGCACGCTTCGACGTCCCAACACCTGGTGGTTCGTCTTTTACTGCAAATGGCCCTACGCGATACGCCACCGAGTACCGCGCACCTCAATCGTCGCGTGACGATGCCAGCCGTTATCAAGAACGCGAGCGTGAGCGTGAACGCTCCCACCACCAAACTTACACATCCAAGCCGACTGCGCCACCCCGGTCCAGCCGCGAAAAAGAGTCTTCAAAAAGCAGCAGATATGCCAAGGAAGACCGCGGTCGATCAGAACGTGAAAAGGCACGTGCCAAGGAAGTCCGCAGCGACCGCAAATTCGCATCTGCCGAGAGTGAATCATCAGCCGACGAAAAGGCGCGCCACGAATCTGGATACAAGATTCGCACTGAAGAAGATGCTCGACGCAAGGCTGCTGAAGAGCGCCGATCTTACGAAGAGGCACGCCACACTACCCTGCCCACTCACCGCAAGATGAGCGTACAGGCCGAGGAGGCACTTCGGTATCAGCACAAGTCGCGTGCGCAGGTTGAAGAGGAGATAACGTCATCTCGTCCTATGCCTGCTAGAGCATCCTCGCGCGATTACTATGCCGCCGAACCCCGCTCTTCCCGCCGCGAGTCTTCTCGCGCAGAGGCTCCTGTGCGTAGGTCTTCTGCTAGGCCTAACAAGGATCGCCCTTCAATGTCGCGTCGCGAAACCGATCGAACTGATCGTGGCATTCCCGAGGTCGTGGATTGGGCTGAGGAGAGACGCACTGAAGAGAGGCGTCCTCCCATGTTCAAGCACTCGACATCGTCGCCCATTGAGCTTGGACGTGGAATTCCCCAGCGTTCTTACACTGAACGACTACCACGACGTACTGAAACTTCGCCCCCCCCTGCACCACCAGCTTTCCACCGCTCATCGACGATGCCCATCCACCCATCGTCCTCGCGCAGGAAGGAGCCAACTGCGCCTCGATCTTCTGGTCTACGCGAAGCCACTACTTCTGAGCAATATGCCAACCCCGAAAGAGATACCTTCTCCACCATCCCACCGGTACAGCAGACTACGCCCAGCAGCACTAAGAAGGTTTATTATTATCCGGTTAGTGGAGGTGGTGTCTCTGTCCGCCCGGATGAAATTCCAACCGCTGCTCGTCACGTGCCACGCGAACCATCACGCTACCAACGGTCGCCATCCCCATCGCCAATCGGCAAACCCCCGATTGGCGCCAACCGTCCGGTAGAGCCCACCACTTCCTACAAGACCGCGCCGCGCCCATCCATGCCGAGCCGCAACGAGTCGTACCGTACAGTATCGCCCGTTCGTGGCTCCGAAGATCGCGGACGTTCTGGAAGACCTAAGCTCTACGGAGAAATTGGACGCCAGCCTAGCTTCGACCCCAACGATGTGCAGTTCAGTCGCCGATATGGCCCAGAAGATGTCAGATGGGCTCCCAGATCCGGCGAGCCTGACAAAGGATACTCTACTAAGCCTTCTTTGGGCAGGACTGCAACATATGTCTACTAGGCATTGTCAATGAGTGAGAAATAACTTTACCTCATTAACATATACATGGGCAACTCATTTGCCCCAGGATACCCCCACAAAACCCGGGTATAACATTTACCGGGTTCTTTGCATTTATTGGTTTTTGTTTTTACTGGCGTTTAAGGTTGGGTCGAGTTGCTTTCTAAAGCAACTCCACAGTGTGTGTGTGTACTTTCTTTTTTTGTTGACGACACCACGCAAGTGCTGCGTTGGGTCCCAGTCTCTCTCCAACCTCCACCCCCGCCTCCCTTACCCCAAGGTGTATATTCTTGTGCTTCGTTTATCTTTTTTGCTTTTTTCGATCACTGTCTTATTTCCCCACCTTCGCTCAAATACTTTTTATTTTCTTCTTCTTCAACCGATTGTCGGTTGCTCGATGTGGCCCAAGAAAAGTCAACCAGCTTGACTTTTCTTTTTTTTTTCTTCATAGACGCGAGTTTTCTCTTTCTCACACTCGCTTTTTCTTCCAATACTGGGT
This sequence comes from Bipolaris zeicola 26-R-13, assembly GCF_000523435.1. Lineage (NCBI taxonomy): Eukaryota > Fungi > Ascomycota > Dothideomycetes > Pleosporales > Pleosporaceae > Bipolaris > Bipolaris zeicola. The sequence continues at coordinate 601 of NW_006912249.1, read as the reverse complement.
AAGGGAGAGCGCGGGACATAGCATTATGTCCACACTCTCGCTTTTTACAAGAGGCTCATGTACGTGCACGAGTCCAACGAAAAATCACCTGTCGTTTCTGCACGTTTTTGTGTCTTCCTTTTTTTCGAGGGCATTTACAAACCTACTACTATATAAACTATTATTACGGCCGAATCCTCTTCTTCCTTCTTTCATTACCATCTTTTTTTTTACACCTTGTAGTCTCGCGACGATGCAAAGGAGGAAACCAACGTATGTAGTTTTTGCCAGAATAGAATTGCCATCACGCTTTTTTCCGAACCATGTGCCATGTTCTTGGCTTCAAAGTGATTACAAGAAACGAAAAAAAAACAATTGCTGACCTCACGTGTCGTTGTCTGCAGATTGATGACGTTCAAATTATGCATCAGCAAACTAATCTCCTCCGCTGACTAAAAAGGATTCCAAACTAGATATGCTGAGGTTATCCGTGCCAAGGCTTAGCTTATTAAGCTAAGTCAGCTGCGCTGACACTCGCCGCAGGCGAGTGCCGACGCTCCCAACGATATTACCGTCCCAACGATATTTTTTCGTACAACCCAGATATATTATTGAATAACTA